>NC_135903.1:14142247-14434570 GCF_964194155.1 Cetorhinus maximus | reverse complement strand
GCAGCAACACTGCAACCCAACCCCCACACGCACAGCAACACTGCAACCCATCCCCACAAGCACAGCAACACTGCAACCCAACCCCCACAAGCACAGCAACACTGCACCCCAACCCCCACACGCGCAGCAACACTGCAACCCGACCCCTACACACGCAGCAACACTGCAACCCAACCCCCACACGCGCAGCAACACTGCAACCCGACCCCTACACACGCAGCAACACTGCAACCCGACCACCACACACGCAGCAACACTGCAACCCAAGCCCCACACACGCAGCAACACTGCAGCCCAACCCCCCCACACGCAGCAACACTGCAACACAACCCCCACACACGCAGCAACACTGCAACCCAACCACCACACGCGCAGAAACATTGCAACCCAACCCCCACACGTGCAGCAAAACTGCAAGCCAACCCCCACACGCAGCAACACTGCAACCCAACCCCCACACACGCAGCAACACTGCAACCCAACCCCAACACGTGCAGCAACACTGCAACCCAACCCCCACATTCAGCAACACTGCAACCCAACCCTCACACACGCAGCAACACTGCAAACCAAACCCCAAACGCGCAGCAACATTGCAACCCAACCCCCACACGCGCAGCAACACTGCAACCCAACCCCCACACACGCAGCAACACTGCAACACAGCCCCCACACACGCAACAACACTGCAACCCAACCCCCACACGCGCAGCAAAACTGCAACCCACCACCCACACGCAGCAACACTGCAAACCAACCCCCACACACGCAGCAGCACTGCAACCCAACTCCCACACACGCAGCAACACTGCAACCCAAAACCCACTTGCGCAGCAACACTGCAACCCAACCCCCACACACGCAGCAACAATGCAACCCAACCCCCACACAAGCAGCAACACTGCAAACCAACCCCCATGCA
The DNA here is from genome assembly GCF_964194155.1 of Cetorhinus maximus. Taxonomy (NCBI): domain Eukaryota; kingdom Metazoa; phylum Chordata; class Chondrichthyes; order Lamniformes; family Cetorhinidae; genus Cetorhinus; species Cetorhinus maximus. The sequence goes on along the minus strand of NC_135903.1, from coordinate 14,433,648 downwards.
CGCAGCAACACTGCAACTCAACACCCACACTCGAAATAAAACTGCAACCCAACCCCCACACGCAGCAACATGGCAACCCAACGTCGACCCACAGCAACACTGCAACGCTACCCCCACATGCAGCAACACTGCAACCCAACCCCCACACGCAGCAACACTGCAACCCATCCCCACACGCAGCAACACTGCTACCCAACCCTCACACGCGCCGCAACACTGCAACCCAAACCCCACACACGCAGCAACACTTCAACCCAACCCCCACACGCAGCAACACTGCAACCCAAACCCAACACGTGCAGCAACACTGCAAACCAACACCCACACGCAGCAACACTGCAACCCAACCGCCACACGCACAGCTACACTGCAACCCAACCCCCACACACACATCAACACTGCAACCCAACCCACACACGCACAGCAACACTGCTACCCAACCCCGACGCACACAGCAACACTGCAACCCGACCCCCACCCGCGCAGCAATACTGCAATCCGACCCCCACACACGCAGCAACACTGCAACCGACCCCACACACGCAGCAACACTGCAACCCAACCCCCACACACGCAGCAACACTGGAACCCAACCCCAACACGTGCAGCAACACTGCAACCCAACCCCTACACGCAGCAACACTGCAACCCCACCCCCACACGCACAGCAACACTGCAACCCAACCCACACACGCACAGCAACACTGCAACACAACCCCCGAATGCACAGCAACACTGCAACCCAACCCCAACACGCGCAGCAACACTGCAACCCGACCCCTACACACGCAGCAACACTGCAACCCGACCACCATACGCGCAGCAACACTGCAACCCAACCCCCACACGCACACGCAGCAACACTGCAACCCAACATCCCCCACGCACAGCAACACTGCAACCCATCCCCATACACATGCAGCAACACTGCAACCCAATCCCCACCCGTGCAGCCACACTGCAACACAACCCAAAACACGCATCAACATTGCAACCCAACCCCCATTCGCGCAGCAAAACTGCAACCCAACCCCCCCACACGCCCCAACACTGCAACGCAACCCCCACACATGCAGCAACATTGCAACCGAACTCCCACAGATGCAGCAACACTGCAACCCAAACCCCACACACGCAGCAACATTGCAACCGAACCCCCACAGACGCAGCAAGACTGCAACACAACCCCCACACACGCAGCAACACTGCAACCCAACCCGCCACAAACGCATCAACACCGCAACCCAACCCCCACACGCAGCAACACTGCAAGCCAACCCCCACACACGAAGCAACAATGCAAGCCAACCCCCACACACGCAACAACAATACAAACCAACCCTCACACGCAGCAACACTGCAACCCAACCCCCACACACGCAGCAACACTGCAACCCAACCTCCACACACGCAGCAACACTGCAACCGAAACCCCACACGCGCAGCAACACTGCAACCCAACCCCCTCAGGCAGCAACACGGCAACCCAATGCTCACCCGCAGCAACACTGAAACCCAACCCCCACATGCAGCAACACTGCAACACAACCCCCACACGCGCAGCAACACTGCAACCCAACCCCCACACGTGCAGCAAAACTGCAACCCAACCCTCACACGCAGCAACACTGCAACCCAACATCCCCCACGTACAGCAACACTGCAACGCAACCCCCACACGCACAGCAACACTGTAACCCATCCCCATACACACGCAGCAACACTGCAACCCAACCCCCACCCGCGCAGCAACACTGCAACACAACACAAAACACGCATCAACATTGCAACCCAACCCCCATTCGCGCAGCAAAACTGCAACCCAACCCCCACACACGCAGCAACACTGCAACCGAACCCCCACACGCGCAGCAACACTGCAACCCAACCCCCTCAGGCAGCAACACGGCAACCCAACGCCCACCGCAGCAACACTGAAACCCAACCCCCACATGCAGCAACACTGCAACGCAATCCCCACACGCAGCAACACTGCAACCCAACCCCAAGACGCAGCAACACTGCAACCCAACACCCACACGCGCAGCAACACTGCAACCCAAACCCCAAACACAGCAACACTGCAACCCAACCCCCACACGCACTGCAACACCGCAACCCAACCTCGACATGCACAGCAACACTGCAACCCAACCCCCACACACGCAGCAACACTTCAACCCGACCCCCACACGCAGCAAAACTGCAACCCAAACCCAACACGTGCAGCAACACTGCAACACAACCCCCACACGCAGCAACACTGCAACCCAACCACCACAAGCACAGCAACACTGCAACCCAGCTCCCACATGCACAGCAACACTGGAACCCAATCCCCACACGCAGCAACATGGCAACCCAACGTCGAATTGCAGAAACACTGGAACCCTACCCCCACATGCAGCAACACTGCAACGCAATCCCTACACGCAGCAACACTGCAACCCAACCCCCACACGCAGCAACACTGCTACCCAACCCTCACACACGCAGCAACACTGCAACCCAATCCCCAAACGCAGCAACACTGCAACACAACCCCCACACGCACTGCAACCCAACCTCGACACGCACAGCAACACTGCAACCCAACCCCCACACACGCAGCAACACTTCAACCCAACCCCCACACGCAGCAACACTGCAACCCAAACCCAACACGTGCAGCAACACTGCAATCCGACCCCCACACACGCAGCAACACTGCAACCCGTCCCCCACACACGCAGCAACACTGCAACCCAACCCCCACACACACAGCAACACTGCAACCCAACCCCCCCACACACAGCAACACTGCAACCCAACCCACACATGCACAGCAACACTGCAACCCAACACCCACACGCACAGCAACACTGCAACCCAACCCCCACACGCGCAGCAACACTGCAAACCGACCCCTACACACGCAGCAACACTGCAAACCGACAACCACACACGCAGCAACACTGCAAATCAAGCGCCACACACGCAGCAACACTGCAACCCAACCCCCACACACGCTGCAACACAGCAGCCCAACTCCCACTCACGCAGCAACACTGCAACCCAACCTCCACACGCGCAGCAACACTGCAAACCAACCCCGACACGCGCAGCAACACTGCAACCCAACCCCCACACGCAGCAACATGGCAACCCAACGTCGACCCACAGCAACACTGCAACCCTACCCCCACATGCAGCAACACTGCAACGCAATCCCCACACGCAGCAACACTGCAACCCAACCCCCACACGCAGCAACACTGCTACCCAACCCTCACATGCGCAGCTACACTGCAACCCAAATCCCAAACGCAGCAACACTATAACACAACCCCCACACGCACTGCAACACTGCAAGCCAACCTCGACACGCACTGCAACACTGTAACCCAACTCCCACACACGCAGCAACACTGCAGCCCAACCCCCACACACGCAGCAGCACTGCAACCCAACTCCCACACACGCAGCAACACTACAACCCAAAACCCACTTGCGCAGCAACACTGCAAACCAACCCCACACACGCAGCAACAATGCAACCCAACCCCCACACACGCAGCAACACTGCAAACCAACCACCACACACGCAGCAACATTGCAACCCAACCCCCACCCGCGCAGCAACACTGCAACCCTACCCCCACGCACGCAGAAACACTGCAACCCAACACCCACACTCGAAATAAAACTGCAACCCAACCCCCACACACGCAACAACACTACAAACCAACCCTCACACGCAGCAACACTGCAACCCAACCCCCACACACGCAGCAAAACTGCTACCGAACACCCGCACGCGCAACAACACTGCAAATCATCTCCCACACGCACTGCAACACTGCAACACAACCCCCACCCGTGCAGCAACACTGCAACCCAACCCCCACACGCAGCAACACTGCAACCCAACCCCCACACGCACAGCAACACTGCAACCCATCCCCCACAAGCACAGCAACACTGCAACCCAACCCCCACAAGCACAGCAACACTGCACCCCAACCCCCACACGCGCAGCAACACTGCAACCCGACCCCTACACACGCAGCAACACTGCAACCCAACCCCCACACGCGCAGCAACACTGCAACCCGACCTCTACACACGCAGCAACACTGCAACCCGACCACCACACACGCAGCAACACTGCAACCCAAGCCCCACACACGCAGCAACACTGCAGCCCAACCCCCCCACACGCAGCAACACTGCAACACAACCCCCACACACGCAGCAACACTGCAACCCAACCACCACACGCGCAGAAACATTGCAACCCAACCCCCACACGTGCAGCAAAACTGCAAGCCAACCCCCACACGCAGCAACACTGCAACCCAACCCCCACACACGCAGCAACACTGCAACCCAACCCCAACACGTGCAGCAACACTGCAACCCAACCCCCACATTCAGCAACACTGCAACCCAACCCTCACACACGCAGCAACACTGCAAACCAAACCCCAAACGCGCAGCAACATTGCAACCCAACCCCCACACGCGCAGCAACACTGCAACCCAACCCCCACACACGCAGCAACACTGCAACACAGCCCCCACACACGCAACAACACTGCAACCCAACCCCCACACGCGCAGCAAAACTGCAACCCACCACCCACACGCAGCAACACTGCAAACCAACCCCCACACACGCAGCAGCACTGCAACCCAACTCCCACACACGCAGCAACACTGCAACCCAAAACCCACTTGCGCAGCAACACTGCAACCCAACCCCCACACACGCAGCAACAATGCAACCCAACCCCCACACAAGCAGCAACACTGCAAACCAACCCCCATGCACGCAGCAACACTGCAACTCAACACCCACACTCGAAATAAAACTGCAACCCAACCCCCACACGCAGCAACATGGCAACCCAACGTCGACCCACAGCAACACTGCAACGCTACCCCCACATGCAGCAACACTGCAACCCAACCCCCACACGCAGCAACACTGCAACCCATCCCCACACGCAGCAACACTGCTACCCAACCCTCACACGCGCCGCAACACTGCAACCCAAACCCCACACACGCAGCAACACTTCAACCCAACCCCCACACGCAGCAACACTGCAACCCAAACCCAACACGTGCAGCAACACTGCAAACCAACACCCACACGCAGCAACACTGCAACCCAACCGCCACACGCACAGCTACACTGCAACCCAACCCCCACACACACATCAACACTGCAACCCAACCCACACACGCACAGCAACACTGCTACCCAACCCCGACGCACACAGCAACACTGCAACCCGACCCCCACCCGCGCAGCAATACTGCAATCCGACCCCCACACACGCAGCAACACTGCAACCGACCCCACACACGCAGCAACACTGCAACCCAACCCCCACACACGCAGCAACACTGGAACCCAACCCCAACACGTGCAGCAACACTGCAACCCAACCCCTACACGCAGCAACACTGCAACCCCACCCCCACACGCACAGCAACACTGCAACCCAACCCACACACGCACAGCAACACTGCAACACAACCCCCGAATGCACAGCAACACTGCAACCCAACCCCAACACGCGCAGCAACACTGCAACCCGACCCCTACACACGCAGCAACACTGCAACCCGACCACCATACGCGCAGCAACACTGCAACCCAACCCCCACACGCACACGCAGCAACACTGCAACCCAACATCCCCCACGCACAGCAACACTGCAACCCATCCCCATACACACGCAGCAACACTGCAACCCAATCCCCACCCGTGCAGCCACACTGCAACACAACCCAAAACACGCATCAACATTGCAACCCAACCCCCATTCGCGCAGCAAAACTGCAACCCAACCCCCACACACGCCCCAACACTGCAATGCAACCCCCACACATGCAGCAACATTGCAACCGAACTCCCACAGATGCAGCAACACTGCAACCCAAACCCCACACACGCAGCAACATTGCAACCGAACCCCCACAGACGCAGCAAGACTGCAACACAACCCCCACACACGCAGCAACACTGCAACCCAACCCGCCACAAACGCATCAACACCGCAACCCAACCCCCACACGCAGCAACACTGCAAGCCAACCCCCACACACGAAGCAACAATGCAAGCCAACCCCCACACACGCAACAACAATACAAACCAACCCTCACACGCAGCAACACTGCAACCCAACCCCCACACACGCAGCAACACTGCAACCCAACCTCCACACACGCAGCAACACTGCAACCGAAACCCCACACGCGCAGCAACACTGCAACCCAACCCCCTCAGGCAGCAACACGGCAACCCAATGCTCACCCGCAGCAACACTGAAACCCAACCCCCACATGCAGCAACACTGCAACACAACCCCCACACGCGCAGCAACACTGCAACCCAACCCCCACACGTGCAGCAAAACTGCAACCCAACCCTCACACGCAGCAACACTGCAACCCAACATCCCCCACGTACAGCAACACTGCAACGCAACCCCCACACGCACAGCAACACTGTAACCCATCCCCATACACACGCAGCAACACTGCAACCCAACCCCCACCCGCGCAGCAACACTGCAACACAACACAAAACACGCATCAACATTGCAACCCAACCCCCATTCGCGCAGCAAAACTGCAACCCAACCCCCACACACGCAGCAACACTGCAACCGAACCCCCACACGCGCAGCAACACTGCAACCCAACCCCCTCAGGCAGCAACACGGCAACCCAACGCCCACCGCAGCAACACTGAAACCCAACCCCCACATGCAGCAACACTGCAACGCAATCCCCACACGCAGCAACACTGCAACCCAACCCCAAGACGCAGCAACACTGCAACCCAACACCCACACGCGCAGCAACACTGCAACCCAAACCCCAAACACAGCAACACTGCAACCCAACCCCCACACGCACTGCAACACCGCAACCCAACCTCGACATGCACAGCAACACTGCAACCCAACCCCCACACACGCAGCAACACTTCAACCCGACCCCCACACGCAGCAAAACTGCAACCCAAACCCAACACGTGCAGCAACACTGCAACACAACCCCCACACGCAGCAACACTGCAACCCAACCACCACAAGCACAGCAACACTGCAACCCAGCTCCCACATGCACAGCAACACTGGAACCCAATCCCCACACGCAGCAACATGGCAACCCAACGTCGAATTGCAGAAACACTGGAACCCTACCCCCACATGCAGCAACACTGCAACGCAATCCCTACACGCAGCAACACTGCAACCCAACCCCCACACGCAGCAACACTGCTACCCAACCCTCACACACGCAGCAACACTGCAACCCAATCCCCAAACGCAGCAACACTGCAACACAACCCCCACACGCACTGCAACCCAACCTCGACACGCACAGCAACACTGCAACCCAACCCCCACACACGCAGCAACACTTCAACCCAACCCCCACACGCAGCAACACTGCAACCCAAACCCAACACGTGCAGCAACACTGCAATCCGACCCCCACACACGCAGCAACACTGCAACCCGTCCCCCACACACGCAGCAACACTGCAACCCAACCCCCACACACACAGCAACACTGCAACCCAACCCCCCCACACACAGCAACACTGCAACCCAACCCACACATGCACAGCAACACTGCAACCCAACACCCACACGCACAGCAACACTGCAACCCAACCCCCACACGCGCAGCAACACTGCAAACCGACCCCTACACACGCAGCAACACTGCAAACCGACAACCACACACGCAGCAACACTGCAAATCAAGCGCCACACACGCAGCAACACTGCAACCCAACCCCCACACACGCTGCAACACAGCAGCCCAACTCCCACTCACGCAGCAACACTGCAACCCAACCTCCACACGCGCAGCAACACTGCAAACCAACCCCGACACGCGCAGCAACACTGCAACCCAACCCCCACACGCAGCAACATGGCAACCCAACGTCGACCCACAGCAACACTGCAACCCTACCCCCACATGCAGCAACACTGCAACGCAATCCCCACACGCAGCAACACTGCAACCCAACCCCCACACGCAGCAACACTGCTACCCAACCCTCACATGCGCAGCTACACTGCAACCCAAATCCCAAACGCAGCAACACTATAACACAACCCCCACACGCACTGCAACACTGCAAGCCAACCTCGACACGCACTGCAACACTGTAACCCAACTCCCACACACGCAGCAACACTGCAGCCCAACCCCCACACACGCAGCAGCACTGCAACCCAACTCCCACACACGCAGCAACACTACAACCCAAAACCCACTTGCGCAGCAACACTGCAAACCAACCCCACACACGCAGCAACAATGCAACCCAACCCCCACACACGCAGCAACACTGCAAACCAACCACCACACACGCAGCAACATTGCAACCCAACCCCCACCCGCGCAGCAACACTGCAACCCTACCCCCACGCACGCAGAAACACTGCAACCCAACACCCACACTCGAAATAAAACTGCAACCCAACCCCCACACACGCAACAACACTACAAACCAACCCTCACACGCAGCAACACTGCAACCCAACCCCCACACACGCAGCAAAACTGCTACCGAACACCCGCACGCGCAACAACACTGCAAATCATCTCCCACACGCACTGCAACACTGCAACACAACCCCCACCCGTGCAGCAACACTGCAACCCAACCCCCACACGCAGCAACACTGCAACCCAACCCCCACACGCACAGCAACACTGCAACCCATCCCCCACAAGCACAGCAACACTGCAACCCAACCCCCACAAGCACAGCAACACTGCACCCCAACCCCCACACGCGCAGCAACACTGCAACCCGACCCCTACACACGCAGCAACACTGCAACCCAACCCCCACACGCGCAGCAACACTGCAACCCGACCCCTACACACGCAGCAACACTGCAACCCGACCACCACACACGCAGCAACACTGCAACCCAAGCCCCACACACGCAGCAACACTGCAGCCCAACCCCCCCACACGCAGCAACACTGCAACACAACCCCCACACACGCAGCAACACTGCAACCCAACCACCACACGCGCAGAAACATTGCAACCCAACCCCCACACGTGCAGCAAAACTGCAAGCCAACCCCCACACGCAGCAACACTGCAACCCAACCCCCACACACGCAGCAACACTGCAACCCAACCCCAACACGTGCAGCAACACTGCAACCCAACCCCCACATTCAGCAACACTGCAACCCAACCCTCACACACGCAGCAACACTGCAAACCAAACCCCAAACGCGCAGCAACATTGCAACCCAACCCCCACACGCGCAGCAACACTGCAACCCAACCCCCACACACGCAGCAACACTGCAACACAGCCCCCACACACGCAACAACACTGCAACCCAACCCCCACACGCGCAGCAAAACTGCAACCCACCACCCACACGCAGCAACACTGCAAACCAACCCCCACACACGCAGCAGCACTGCAACCCAACTCCCACACACGCAGCAACACTGCAACCCAAAACCCACTTGCGCAGCAACACTGCAACCCAACCCCCACACACGCAGCAACAATGCAACCCAACCCCCACACAAGCAGCAACACTGCAAACCAACCCCCATGCACGCAGCAACACTGCAACTCAACACCCACACTCGAAATAAAACTGCAACCCAACCCCCACACGCAGCAACATGGCAACCCAACGTCGACCCACAGCAACACTGCAACGCTACCCCCACATGCAGCAACACTGCAACCCAACCCCCACACGCAGCAACACTGCAACCCATCCCCACACGCAGCAACACTGCTACCCAACCCTCACACGCGCCGCAACACTGCAACCCAAACCCCACACACGCAGCAACACTTCAACCCAACCCCCACACGCAGCAACACTGCAACCCAAACCCAACACGTGCAGCAACACTGCAAACCAACACCCACACGCAGCAACACTGCAACCCAACCGCCACACGCACAGCTACACTGCAACCCAACCCCCACACACACATCAACACTGCAACCCAACCCACACACGCACAGCAACACTGCTACCCAACCCCGACGCACACAGCAACACTGCAACCCGACCCCCACCCGCGCAGCAATACTGCAATCCGACCCCCACACACGCAGCAACACTGCAACCGACCCCACACACGCAGCAACACTGCAACCCAACCCCCACACACGCAGCAACACTGGAACCCAACCCCAACACGTGCAGCAACACTGCAACCCAACCCCTACACGCAGCAACACTGCAACCCCACCCCCACACGCACAGCAACACTGCAACCCAACCCACACACGCACAGCAACACTGCAACACAACCCCCGAATGCACAGCAACACTGCAACCCAACCCCAACACGCGCAGCAACACTGCAACCCGACCCCTACACACGCAGCAACACTGCAACCCGACCACCATACGCGCAGCAACACTGCAACCCAACCCCCACACGCACACGCAGCAACACTGCAACCCAACATCCCCCACGCACAGCAACACTGCAACCCATCCCCATACACACGCAGCAACACTGCAACCCAATCCCCACCCGTGCAGCCACACTGCAACACAACCCAAAACACGCATCAACATTGCAACCCAACCCCCATTCGCGCAGCAAAACTGCAACCCAACCCCCCCACACGCCCCAACACTGCAACGCAACCCCCACACATGCAGCAACATTGCAACCGAACTCCCACAGATGCAGCAACACTGCAACCCAAACCCCACACACGCAGCAACATTGCAACCGAACCCCCACAGACGCAGCAAGACTGCAACACAACCCCCACACACGCAGCAACACTGCAACCCAACCCGCCACAAACGCATCAACACCGCAACCCAACCCCCACACGCAGCAACACTGCAAGCCAACCCCCACACACGAAGCAACAATGCAAGCCAACCCCCACACACGCAACAACAATACAAACCAACCCTCACACGCAGCAACACTGCAACCCAACCCCCACACACGCAGCAACACTGCAACCCAACCTCCACACACGCAGCAACACTGCAACCGAAACCCCACACGCGCAGCAACACTGCAACCCAACCCCCTCAGGCAGCAACACGGCAACCCAATGCTCACCCGCAGCAACACTGAAACCCAACCCCCACATGCAGCAACACTGCAACACAACCCCCACACGCGCAGCAACACTGCAACCCAACCCCCACACGTGCAGCAAAACTGCAACCCAACCCTCACACGCAGCAACACTGCAACCCAACATCCCCCACGTACAGCAACACTGCAACGCAACCCCCACACGCACAGCAACACTGTAACCCATCCCCATACACACGCAGCAACACTGCAACCCAACCCCCACCCGCGCAGCAACACTGCAACACAACACAAAACACGCATCAACATTGCAACCCAACCCCCATTCGCGCAGCAAAACTGCAACCCAACCCCCACACACGCAGCAACACTGCAACCGAACCCCCACACGCGCAGCAACACTGCAACCCAACCCCCTCAGGCAGCAACACGGCAACCCAACGCCCACCGCAGCAACACTGAAACCCAACCCCCACATGCAGCAACACTGCAACGCAATCCCCACACGCAGCAACACTGCAACCCAACCCCAAGACGCAGCAACACTGCAACCCAACACCCACACGCGCAGCAACACTGCAACCCAAACCCCAAACACAGCAACACTGCAACCCAACCCCCACACGCACTGCAACACCGCAACCCAACCTCGACATGCACAGCAACACTGCAACCCAACCCCCACACACGCAGCAACACTTCAACCCGACCCCCACACGCAGCAAAACTGCAACCCAAACCCAACACGTGCAGCAACACTGCAACACAACCCCCACACGCAGCAACACTGCAACCCAACCACCACAAGCACAGCAACACTGCAACCCAGCTCCCACATGCACAGCAACACTGGAACCCAATCCCCACACGCAGCAACATGGCAACCCAACGTCGAATTGCAGAAACACTGGAACCCTACCCCCACATGCAGCAACACTGCAACGCAATCCCTACACGCAGCAACACTGCAACCCAACCCCCACATGCAGCAACACTGCAACGCAATCCCCACACGCAGCAACACTGCAACCCAACCCCAAGACGCAGCAACACTGCAACCCAACACCCACACGCGCAGCAACACTGCAACCCAAACCCCAAACACAGCAACACTGCAACCCAACCCCCACACGCACTGCAACACCGCAACCCAACCTCGACATGCACAGCAACACTGCAACCCAACCCCCACACACGCAGCAACACTTCAACCCGACCCCCACACGCAGCAAAACTGCAACCCAAACCCAACACGTGCAGCAACACTGCAACACAACCCCCACACGCAGCAACACTGCAACCCAACCACCACAAGCACAGCAACACTGCAACCCAGCTCCCACATGCACAGCAACACTGGAACCCAATCCCCACACGCAGCAACATGGCAACCCAACGTCGAATTGCAGAAACACTGGAACCCTACCCCCACATGCAGCAACACTGCAACGCAATCCCTACACGCAGCAACACTGCAACCCAACCCCCACACGCAGCAACACTGCTACCCAACCCTCACACGCGCAGCAACACTGCAACCCAACCCCCTCAGGCAGCAACACTGCAACACAACCCCCACACGCACTGCAACCCAACCTCGACACGCACAGCAACACTGCAACCCAACCCCCACACACGCAGCAACACTTCAACCCAACCCCCACACGCAGCAACACTGCAACCCAAACCCAACACGTGCAGCAACACTGCAATCCGACCCCCACACACGCAGCAACACTGCAACCCGTCCCCCACACACGCAGCAACACTGCAACCCAACCCCCACACACACAGCAACACTGCAACCCAACCCCCCCACACACAGCAACACTGCAACCCAACCCACACATGCACAGCAACACTGCAACCCAACACCCACACGCACAGCAACACTGCAACCCAACCCCCACACGCGCAGAAACACTGCAAACCGACCCCTACACACGCAGCAACACTGCAAACCGACAACCACACACGCAGCAACACTGCAAATCAAGCGCCACACACGCAGCAACACTGCAACCCAACCCCCACACACGCTGCAACACAGCAGCCCAACTCCCACTCACGCAGCAACACTGCAACCCAACCTCCACACGCGCAGCAACACTGCAAACCAACCCCGACACGCGCAGCAACACTGCAACCCAACCCCCACACGCAGCAACATGGCAACCCAACGTCGACCCACAGCAACACTGCAACCCTACCCCCACATGCAGCAACACTGCAACGCAATCCCCACACGCAGCAACACTGCAACCCAACCCCCACACGCAGCAACACTGCTACCCAACCCTCACATGCGCAGCTACACTGCAACCCAAATCCCAAACGCAGCAACACTATAACACAACCCCCACACGCACTGCAACACTGCAAGCCAACCTCGACACGCACTGCAACACTGTAACCCAACTCCCACACACGCAGCAACACTGCAGCCCAACCCCCACACACGCAGCAGCACTGCAACCCAACTCCCACACACGCAGCAACACTACAACCCAAAACCCACTTGCGCAGCAACACTGCAAACCAACCCCACACACGCAGCAACAATGCAACCCAACCCCCACACACGCAGCAACACTGCAAACCAACCACCACACACGCAGCAACATTGCAACCCAACCCCCACCCGCGCAGCAACACTGCAACCCTACCCCCACGCACGCAGAAACACTGCAACCCAAGACCCACACTCGAAATAAAACTGCAACCCAACCCCCACACACGCAACAACACTACAAACCAACCCTCACACGCAGCAACACTGCAACCCAACCCCCACACACGCAGCAAAACTGCAACACAACTCCCACACACGCAGCAACACTGCAACCCAACCACCACACGCGCAGCAAAACTGCAACCCAACCCACACACGCGCAGCAACACTGCAACCCAACCCCCACCCGCGCAGCAACATGGCAACCCAACGTCGACCCACAGCAACACTGCAACCCTACCCCCACATGCAGCAACACTGCAACGCAATCCCCACACGCAGCAACACTGCAACCCAACCCCCACACGCAGCAACACTGCTACCCAACCCTCACATGCGCAGCTACACTGCAACCCAAATCCCAAACGCAGCAACACTATAACACAACCCCCACACGCACTGCAACACTGCAAGCCAACCTCGACACGCACTGCAACACTGTAACCCAACTCCCACACACGCAGCAACACTGCAGCCCAACCCCCACACACGCAGCAGCACTGCAACCCAACTCCCACACACGCAGCAACACTACAACCCAAAACCCACTTGCGCAGCAACACTGCAAACCAACCCCACACACGCAGCAACAATGCAACCCAACCCCCACACACGCAGCAACACTGCAAACCAACCACCACACACGCAGCAACATTGCAACCCAACCCCCACCCACGCAGCAACACTGCAACCCTACCCCCACGCACGCAGAAACACTGCAACCCAACACCCACACTCGAAATAAAACTGCAACCCAACCCCCACACACGCAACAACACTACAAACCAACCCTCACACGCAGCAACACTGCAACCCAACCCCCACACACGCAGCAAAACTGCTACCGAACACCCGCACGCGCAACAACACTGCAAATCATCTCCCACACGCACTGCAACACTGCAACACAACCCCCACCCGTGCAGCAACACTGCAACCCAACCCCCACACGCAGCAACACTGCAACCCAACCCCCACACGCACAGCAACACTGCAACCCATCCCCCACAAGCACAGCAACACTGCAACCCAACCCCCACAAGCACAGCAACACTGCACCCCAACCCCCACACGCGCAGCAACACTGCAACCCGACCCCTACACACGCAGCAACACTGCAACCCAACCCCCACACGCGCAGCAACACTGCAACCCGACCCCTACACACGCAGCAACACTGCAACCCGACCACCACACACGCAGCAACACTGCAACCCAAGCCCCACACACGCAGCAACACTGCAGCCCAACCCCCCCACACGCAGCAACACTGCAACACAACCCCCACACACGCAGCAACACTGCAACCCAACCACCACACGCGCAGAAACATTGCAACCCAACCCCCACACGTGCAGCAAAACTGCAAGCCAACCCCCACACGCAGCAACACTGCAACCCAACCCCCACACACGCAGCAACACTGCAACCCAACCCCAACACGTGCAGCAACACTGCAACCCAATCCCCACATTCAGCAACACTGCAACCCAACCCTCACACACGCAGCAACACTGCAAACCAAACCCCAAACGCGCAGCAACATTGCAACCCAACCCCCACACGCGCAGCAACACTGCAACCCAACTCTCACACAAGCAGCAAAACTGCAACCCAACACCTACACGTGCAGCATCACTGCAACCCAACCCCACACGCAGCAACAATGCAACCCAACCCCCATCACACGCAGCAACACTGCAAGCCAACCACCACACGCAGCAACACTGCAACCCAACCCCCACACACGCAGCAACACTACAACCCAAAACCCACTTGCGCAGCAACACTGCAACCCAACCCCACACACGCATCAACAATGCAACCCAACCCCCACACACGCAGCACCACTGCAAACCAACCACCACACACGCAGCAACATTGCAACCCAACCCCCACCCGCGCAGCAACACTGCAACCCTACCCCCACGCACGCAGAAACACTGCAACCCAACACCCACACTCGAAATAAAACTGCAACCCAACCCCCACACATGCAACAACACTACAAACCAACACTCACACGCAGCAACACTGCAACCCAACCCCCACACACGCAGCAAAACTGCAACCGAACACCCGCACGCGCAGCAACACTGCAAATCATCTCCCACACGCACAGCAACACTGCAACACAACCCCCACCCGCGCAGCAACACTGCAACCCAACCCCAACACGTGCAGCAACACTGCAACCCAACCCCCACATGCAGCAACACTGCAACCCAACCCTCACACACGCAGCAACACTGCAAACCAACCCCCAAACGCGCAGCAACATTGTAACCCAACCCCCACACGCGCAGCAACACTGCAACCCAACTCTCACACAAGCAGCAAAACTGCAACCCAACACCTACACGTGCAGCATCACTGCAACCCAATCCCACACGCAGCAACAATGCAACCCAACCCCCACACACGCAGCAACACAACAACCCAAAACCCACTTGCGCAGCAACACTGCAAACCAACCCCACACACGCAGCAACAATGCAACCCAACCCCCACACACGCAGCAACACTGCAAACCAACCACCACACACGCAGCAACATTGCAACCCAACCCCCACCCGCGCAGCAACACTGCAACCCTACCCCCACGCACGCAGAAACACTGCAACCCAAGACCCACACTCGAAATAAAACTGCAACCCAACCCCCACACACGCAACAACACTACAAACCAACCCTCACACGCAGCAACACTGCAACCCAACCCCCACACACGCAGCAAAACTGCAACACAACTCCCACACACGCAGCAACACTGCAACCCAACCACCACACGCGCAGCAAAACTGCAACCCAACCCACACACGCGCAGCAACACTGCAACCCAACCCCCACCCGCGCAGCAACATGGCAACCCAACGTCGACCCACAGCAACACTGCAACCCTACCCCCACATGCAGCAACACTGCAACGCAATCCCCACACGCAGCAACACTGCAACCCAACCCCCACACGCAGCAACACTGCTACCCAACCCTCACATGCGCAGCTACACTGCAACCCAAATCCCAAACGCAGCAACACTATAACACAACCCCCACACACACTGCAACACTGCAAGCCAACCTCGACACGCACTGCAACACTGTAACCCAACTCCCACACACGCAGCAACACTGCAGCCCAACCCCCACACACGCAGCAGCACTGCAACCCAACTCCCACACACGCAGCAACACTACAACCCAAAACCCACTTGCGCAGCAACACTGCAAACCAACCCCACACACGCAGCAACAATGCAACCCAACCCCCACACACGCAGCAACACTGCAAACCAACCACCACACACGCAGCAACATTGCAACCCAACCCCCACCCACGCAGCAACACTGCAACCCTACCCCCACGCACGCAGAAACACTGCAACCCAACACCCACACTCGAAATAAAACTGCAACCCAACCCCCACACACGCAACAACACTACAAACCAACCCTCACACGCAGCAACACTGCAACCCAACCCCCACACACGCAGCAAAACTGCTACCGAACACCCGCACGCGCAACAACACTGCAAATCATCTCCCACACGCACTGCAACACTGCAACACAACCCCCACCCGTGCAGCAACACTGCAACCCAACCCCCACACGCAGCAACACTGCAACCCAACCCCCACACGCACAGCAACACTGCAACCCATCCCCCACAAGCACAGCAACACTGCAACCCAACCCCCACAAGCACAGCAACACTGCACCCCAACCCCCACACGCGCAGCAACACTGCAACCCGACCCCTACACACGCAGCAACACTGCAACCCAACCCCCACACGCGCAGCAACACTGCAACCCGACCCCTACACACGCAGCAACACTGCAACCCGACCACCACACACGCAGCAACACTGCAACCCAAGCCCCACACACGCAGCAACACTGCAGCCCAACCCCCCCACACGCAGCAACACTGCAACACAACCCCCACACACGCAGCAACACTGCAACCCAACCACCACACGCGCAGAAACATTGCAACCCAACCCCCACACGTGCAGCAAAACTGCAAGCCAACCCCCACACGCAGCAACACTGCAACCCAACCCCCACACACGCAGCAACACTGCAACCCAACCCCAACACGTGCAGCAACACTGCAACCCAACCCCCACATTCAGCAACACTGCAACCCAACCCTCACACACGCAGCAACACTGCAAACCAAACCCCAAACGCGCAGCAACATTGCAACCCAACCCCCACACGCGCAGCAACACTGCAACCCAACTCTCACACAAGCAGCAAAACTGCAACCCAACACCTACACGTGCAGCATCACTGCAACCCAACCCCACACGCAGCAACAATGCAACCCAACCCCCATCACACGCAGCAACACTGCAAGCCAACCACCACACGCAGCAACACTGCAACCCAACCCCCACACACGCAGCAACACTACAACCCAAAACCCACTTGCGCAGCAACACTGCAACCCAACCCCACACACGCATCAACAATGCAACCCAACCCCCACACACGCAGCACCACTGCAAACCAACCACCACACACGCAGCAACATTGCAACCCAACCCCCACCCGCGCAGCAACACTGCAACCCTACCCCCACGCACGCAGAAACACTGCAACCCAACACCCACACTCGAAATAAAACTGCAACCCAACCCCCACACATGCAACAACACTACAAACCAACACTCACACGCAGCAACACTGCAACCCAACCCCCACACACGCAGCAAAACTGCAACCGAACACCCGCACGCGCAGCAACACTGCAAATCATCTCCCACACGCACAGCAACACTGCAACACAACCCCCACCCGCGCAGCAACACTGCAACCCAACCCCAACACGTGCAGCAACACTGCAACCCAACCCCCACATGCAGCAACACTGCAACCCAACCC
The DNA here is from genome assembly GCF_964194155.1 of Cetorhinus maximus. NCBI lineage: Eukaryota > Metazoa > Chordata > Chondrichthyes > Lamniformes > Cetorhinidae > Cetorhinus > Cetorhinus maximus. Next base: position 14,414,922 of record NC_135903.1, on the reverse strand, counting down.
TCACACACGCAGCAACACTGCAAACCAACCCCCAAACGCGCAGCAACATTGTAACCCAACCCCCACACGCGCAGCAACACTGCAACCCAACTCTCACACAAGCAGCAAAACTGCAACCCAACACCTACACGTGCAGCATCACTGCAACCCAATCCCACACGCAGCAACAATGCAACCCAACCCCCACACACGCAGCAACACTGCAAGCCAACCACCACACGCAGCAACAATGCAACCCAACCCCCACACACGCAGCAACACAACAACCCAAAACCCACTTGCGCAGCAACACTGCAAACCAACCCCACACACGCAGCAACAATGCAACCCAACCCCCACACACGCAGCAACACTGCAAACCAACCACCACACACGCAGCAACATTGCAACCCAACCCCCACCCGCGCAGCAACACTGCAACCCTACCCCCACGCACGCAGAAACACTGCAACCCAAGACCCACACTCGAAATAAAACTGCAACCCAACCCCCACACACGCAACAACACTACAAACCAACCCTCACACGCAGCAACACTGCAACCCAACCCCCACACACGCAGCAAAACTGCAACACAACTCCCACACACGCAGCAACACTGCAACCCAACCACCACACGCGCAGCAAAACTGCAACCCAACCCACACACGCGCAGCAACACTGCAACCCAACCCCCACCCGCGCAGCAACATGGCAACCCAACGTCGACCCACAGCAACACTGCAACCCTACCCCCACATGCAGCAACACTACAACGCAATCCTCACACACAGCAACACTGCAACCCAACCCCCACACGCAGCAACACTGCAACACAACCCCCACACGCACTGCAACACTGCAACCCAACCTCGACACGCACTGCAACACTGCAACCCAACCCCCACACACGCAGCAACACTTCAACCCAACCCCCACACACGGCAACACTGCAACCCAAACCCAACACGTGCAGCAACACTGCAACCCAACACCCACACGCAGCAACACTGCAACCCAACCGCCACACGCACAGCTACACTGCAACCCAACCCCCACACACAAATCAACACTGCAACCCAACCCCCACACGCACAGCAACACTGCTACCCAACCCCCACGCGCACAGCAACGCTGGAACCCAATCCCAACACGAAGCAACATGGCAACCCAACGTCGACCCGCAGCAACACTGCAACCCTACCCCCACATGCAGCAACACTGCAACGCAATCCCCACACGCAACAACACTGCAATCCAACACCCACACGCAGCAACACTGCTACCCAACCCTCACACGCACAGCTACACTGCAACCCAACCCCCACACATGCAGCAACACTGCAACACAACCCCCACACACGCAGCAACACTGCAACCCAACCACCACACGCGCAGCAACACTGCAACCCAACCCCCACACGCGCAGCAACCCTGCAACCCAACCCTCACACACGCAACAACACTGCAACAGAACCCCCACACACGCAGCAACACTGCAACCCGACCACCACACGCGAAGCAACACTGCAACCCAAGCCCCACACACGCAGCAACACTGCAGCCCAACCCTCACACACGCAGCAACACTGCAACACAACCCCCACACACGCAGCAACACTGCAACTCAACCACCACACGCTCCGAAACGCTGCAACCCAACCCCCAAAAGCGCAGCAACAATGCAACCCAACCCCCACACGCAGCAACAATGCAACCCAACCCCCATACATGCAGCAGCACGGCAACGCAACCCTCAGACACGCAGCAGCACTGCAACCCAACCCCAACACGTGCAGCAACACTGCAACTCAACACCCACACGCAGCAACACTGCAACCCAACCCCCACACGCACAGTAACAATGCAACCAAACCCCCACACGCACAGCAACACTGCAACCCAAGCCCCACACGCACAGCCACACTGCAACCCAACCCCCACACGCACAGCAACATTGCAACCCGACCCCCACCCGCGCAGTAACACTACACCCCAACACCCACACACAGCAACACTGCAACCCAACCCCCACACACGCAGCAACACTGCAACCCAACCCCCACACACGCAGCAACACTGCAACACAACCCCCACACACGCAGCAACACTGCAACCCCAACACCACACATGCAGCAACACTGCAGGACAACCCACAAACGCAGCAACACGGCAACCCAACGCCCACGCGCAGCAACACTGCAACCCAACCCCCACATGCAGCAACATTGCAACCCAACCCCCACACGCACAGCAACACTGCAACTCAACCCCCACACGCAGGAACACTGCAATGCAACCCCCACACACGCAGCAACACTGCAACCCAACCCCCACACGCGCAGCAAAACAGCAACCTAACCCCCACACGCAGCAACACTGCAACCCAACATTCCCCACGCACAGCAACACCGCAACCCAACCCCCACACGCACAGCAACATTGCAACCCGACCCCCACCCGCGCAGTAACACTACACCCCAACACCCACACACAGCAACACTGCAACCCAACCCCCACACACGCAGCAACACTGCAACCCAACCCCCACACACGCAGCAACACTGCAACACAACCTCCACACATGCAGCAACACTGCAACCCCAACACCACACATGCAGCAACACTGCAGGACAACCCACAAACGCAGCAACACGGCAACCCAACGCCCACGCGCAGCAACACTGCAACCCAACCCCCACATGCAGCAACAAGGCAACCCAACGCTCACCCGCAGCAACACTGAAACCCAACCCCCACATGCAGCAACACTGCAACGCAATCCCCACACGCAGCAACACTGCAACCCAACCCGCACACGCGCAGCAACACTGCAACCCAACCCCCACACGTGCAGCAAAACTGCAACCCAACCCCCACACGCAGCAAAACTGCAACCCAACATCGCCCACGCACAGCAACACTGCAACGCAACCCCCACACGCACAGCAACACTGCAACCCATCCCCACACACACGCAGCAACACTGCAACCCAACCCCCACCCGCGCAGCAACACTGCAACACAACCCAAAACACGCATCAACATTGCAACCCAACCCCCATTCGCGCAGCAAAACTGCAACCCAACCCCCACACACGCCCCAACACTGCAACGCAACCCCCACACACGCAGCAACATTGCAACCGAACTCCCACAGACGCAGCAACACTGCAACCCAACCCCCACACATGCAGCAACATTGCAACCGAACCCCCACAGACGCAGCAACACTGCAACACAACCCCAACACACGCAGCAACACTGCAACACAACCTGCCACAAACGCATCAACACTGCAACCCAACCCCCACACGCAGCAACACTGCAACCCAACCCCCACACACGCAACAACACTGCAACCCAACCCCCACACACGCAGCAACACTGCAACCCAACTCCCACACACGCAGCAACACTGCAACCGAAACCCCACACGCGCAGCAACACTGCAACCCAACCCCCACACATGCAGCAACACTGGAACCCAACCCCAACACGTGCAGCAACACTGCAACCCAACCCCCACACGCAGCAACACTGCAACCCAACCCGCCACAAACGCATCAACACTGCAATGCAACGCCCACACGCAGCAACACTGCAACCCAACCCCCACACACGAAGCAACAATGCAACCCAACCCCAACACACGCAAAAACAAAACAAACCAACCCTCACACGCAGCAACACTGCAACCCAACCCCCGCACACGCAGCAACACTGCAACCCAACACCCACACACGCAGCAACACTGCAACCGAACCCCTCACACGCGCAGCAACACTGCAACCCAACCCCCTCAGGCAGCAACACGGCAACCCAACGCCCACCCGCAGTAACACTGAAACCCAACCCCCACATGCAGCAACACTGCAACGCAATCCCCACACGCAGCAACACTGCAACCCAACCCCAAGACGCAGCAACACTGCAACCCAACACCCACATGCGCAGCAACACTGCAACCCAAACCCCAAACTCAGCAACACTGCAACCCAACCCCCACACGCACTGCAACCCAACCTCGACACGCACAGCAACACTGCAACCCAACCCCCACACACGCAGCAACACTTCAACCTGACCCCCACACGCAGCAAAACTGCAACCCAAACCCAACACGTGCAGCAACACTGCAACCCAACCCCCACACGCGCAGCAACACTGCAAACCGACCCCTACACACGCAGCAACACTGCAAACCGACAACCACACACGCAGCAACACTGCAAATCAAGCGCCACACACGCAGCAACACTGCAACCCAACCCCCACACACGCTGCAACACAGCAGCCCAACTCCCACTCACGCAGCAACACTGCAACCCAACCTCCACACGCGCAGCAACACTGCAAACCAACCCCGACACGCGCAGCAACACTGCAACCCAACCCCCACACGCAGCAACATGGCAACCCAACGTCGACCCACAGCAACACTGCAACCCTACCCCCACATGCAGCAACACTGCAACGCAATCCCCACACGCAGCAACACTGCAACCCAACCCCCACACGCAGCAACACTGCTACCCAACCCTCACATGCGCAGCTACACTGCAACCCAAATCCCAAACGCAGCAACACTATAACACAACCCCCACACGCACTGCAACACTGCAAGCCAACCTCGACACGCACTGCAACACTGTAACCCAACCCCCACACACGCAGCAACACTGCAGCCCAACCCCCACACACGCAGCAGCACTGCAACCCAACTCCCACACACGCACCAACACTACAACCCAAAACCCACTTGCGCAGCAACACTGCAAACCAACCCCACACACGCAGCAACAATGCAACCCAACCCCCACACACGCAGCAACACTGCAAACCAACCACCACACACGCAGCAACATTGCAACCCAACCCCCACCCGCGCAGCAACACTGCAACCCTACCCCCACGCACGCAGAAACACTGCAACCCAACACCCACACTCGAAATAAAACTGCAACCCAACCCCCACACACGCAACAACACTACAAACCAACCCTCACACGCAGCAACACTGCAACCCAACCCCCACACACGCAGCAAAACTGCTACCGAACACCCGCACGCGCAACAACACTGCAAATCATCTCCCACACGCACTGCAACACTGCAACACAACCCCCACCCGTGCAGCAACACTGCAACCCAACCCCCACACGCAGCAACACTGCAACCCAACCCCCACACGCACAGCAACACTGCAACCCATCCCCCACAAGCACAGCAACACTGCAACCCAACCCCCACAAGCACAGCAACACTGCACCCCAACCCCCACACGCGCAGCAACACTGCAACCCGACCCCTACACACGCAGCAACACTGCAACCCAACCCCCACACGCGCAGCAACACTGCAACCCGACCCCTACACACGCAGCAACACTGCAACCCGACCACCACACACGCAGCAACACTGCAACCCAAGCCCCACACACGCAGCAACACTGCAGCCCAACCCCCCCACACGCAGCAACACTGCAACACAACCCCCACACACGCAGCAACACTGCAACCCAACCACCACACGCGCAGAAACATTGCAACCCAACCCCCACACGTGCAGCAAAACTGCAAGCCAACCCCCACACGCAGCAACACTGCAACCCAACCCCCACACACGCAGCAACACTGCAACCCAACCCCAACACGTGCAGCAACACTGCAACCCAACCCCCACATTCAGCAACACTGCAACCCAACCCTCACACACGCAGCAACACTGCAAACCAAACCCCAAACGCGCAGCAACATTGCAACCCAACCCCCACACGCGCAGCAACACTGCAACCCAACTCTCACACAAGCAGCAAAACTGCAACCCAACACCTACACGTGCAGCATCACTGCAACCCAACCCCACACGCAGCAACAATGCAACCCAACCCCCATCACACGCAGCAACACTGCAAGCCAACCACCACACGCAGCAACACTGCAACCCAACCCCCACACACGCAGCAACACTACAACCCAAAACCCACTTGCGCAGCAACACTGCAAACCAACCCCACACACGCATCAACAATGCAACCCAACCCCCACACACGCAGCACCACTGCAAACCAACCACCACACACGCAGCAACATTGCAACCCAACCCCCACCCGCGCAGCAACACTGCAACCCTACCCCCACGCACGCAGAAACACTGCAACCCAACACCCACACTCGAAATAAAACTGCAACCCAACCCCCACACATGCAACAACACTACAAACCAACACTCACACGCAGCAACACTGCAACCCAACCCCCACACACGCAGCAAAACTGCAACCGAACACCCGCACGCGCAGCAACACTGCAAATCATCTCCCACACGCACAGCAACACTGCAACACAACCCCCACCCGCGCAGCAACACTGCAACCCAACCCCAACACGTGCAGCAACACTGCAACCCAACCCCCACATGCAGCAACACTGCAACCCAACCCTCACACACGCAGCAACACTGCAAACCAACCCCCAAACGCGCAGCAACATTGTAACCCAACCCCCACACGCGCAGCAACACTGCAACCCAACTCTCACACAAGCAGCAAAACTGCAACCCAACACCTACACGTGCGGCATCACTGCAACCCAATCCCACACGCAGCAACAATGCAACCCAACCCCCACACACGCAGCAACACTGCAAGCCAACCACCACACGCAGCAACAATGCAACCCAACCCCCACACACGCAGCAACACAACAACCCAAAACCCACTTGCGCAGCAACACTGCAAACCAACCCCACACACGCAGCAACACTGCAACCCAACCCCCACACACGCAGCAACACTGCAAACCAACCACCACACACGCAGCAACATTGCAACCCAACCCCCACCCGCGCAGCAACACTGCAACCCTACCCCCACGCACGCAGAAACACTGCAACCCAAGACCCACACTCGAAATAAAACTGCAACCCAACCCCCACACACGCAACAACACTACAAACCAACCCTCACACGCAGCAACACTGCAACCCAACCCCCACACACGCAGCAAAACTGCAACACAACTCCCACACACGCAGCAACACTGCAACCCAACCACCACACGCGCAGCAAAACTGCAACCCAACCCACACACGCGCAGCAACACTGCAACCCAACCCCCACCCGCGCAGCAACATGGCAACCCAACGTCGACCCACAGCAACACTGCAACCCTACCCCCACATGCAGCAACACTGCAACGCAATCCCCACACGCAGCAACACTGCAACCCAACCCCCACACGCAGCAACACTGCTACCCAACCCTCACATGCGCAGCTACACTGCAACCCAAATCCCAAACGCAGCAACACTATAACACAACCCCCACACGCACTGCAACACTGCAAGCCAACCTCGACACGCACTGCAACACTGTAACCCAACTCCCACACACGCAGCAACACTGCAGCCCAACCCCCACACACGCAGCAGCACTGCAACCCAACTCCCACACACGCAGCAACACTACAACCCAAAACCCACTTGCGCAGCAACACTGCAAACCAACCCCACACACGCAGCAACAATGCAACCCAACCCCCACACACGCAGCAACACTGCAAACCAACCACCACACACGCAGCAACATTGCAACCCAACCCCCACCCACGCAGCAACACTGCAACCCTACCCCCACGCACGCAGAAACACTGCAACCCAACACCCACACTCGAAATAAAACTGCAACCCAACCCCCACACACGCAACAACACTACAAACCAACCCTCACACGCAGCAACACTGCAACCCAACCCCCACACACGCAGCAAAACTGCTACCGAACACCCGCACGCGCAACAACACTGCAAATCATCTCCCACACGCACTGCAACACTGCAACACAACCCCCACCCGTGCAGCAACACTGCAACCCAACCCCCACACGCAGCAACACTGCAACCCAACCCCCACACGCACAGCAACACTGCAACCCATCCCCCACAAGCACAGCAACACTGCAACCCAACCCCCACAAGCACAGCAACACTGCACCCCAACCCCCACACGCGCAGCAACACTGCAACCCGACCCCTACACACGCAGCAACACTGCAACCCAACCCCCACACGCGCAGCAACACTGCAACCCGACCCCTACACACGCAGCAACACTGCAACCCGACCACCACACACGCAGCAACACTGCAACCCAAGCCCCACACACGCAGCAACACTGCAGCCCAACCCCCCCACACGCAGCAACACTGCAACACAACCCCCACACACGCAGCAACACTGCAACCCAACCACCACACGCGCAGAAACATTGCAACCCAACCCCCACACGTGCAGCAAAACTGCAAGCCAACCCCCACACGCAGCAACACTGCAACCCAACCCCCACACACGCAGCAACACTGCAACCCAACCCCAACACGTGCAGCAACACTGCAACCCAACCCCCACATTCAGCAACACTGCAACCCAACCCTCACACACGCAGCAACACTGCAAACCAAACCCCAAACGCGCAGCAACATTGCAACCCAACCCCCACACGCGCAGCAACACTGCAACCCAACTCTCACACAAGCAGCAAAACTGCAACCCAACACCTACACGTGCAGCATCACTGCAACCCAACCCCACACGCAGCAACAATGCAACCCAACCCCCATCACACGCAGCAACACTGCAAGCCAACCACCACACGCAGCAACACTGCAACCCAACCCCCACACACGCAGCAACACTACAACCCAAAACCCACTTGCGCAGCAACACTGCAACCCAACCCCACACACGCATCAACAATGCAACCCAACCCCCACACACGCAGCACCACTGCAAACCAACCACCACACACGCAGCAACATTGCAACCCAACCCCCACCCGCGCAGCAACACTGCAACCCTACCCCCACGCACGCAGAAACACTGCAACCCAACACCCACACTCGAAATAAAACTGCAACCCAACCCCCACACATGCAACAACACTACAAACCAACACTCACACGCAGCAACACTGCAACCCAACCCCCACACACGCAGCAAAACTGCAACCGAACACCCGCACGCGCAGCAACACTGCAAATCATCTCCCACACGCACAGCAACACTGCAACACAACCCCCACCCGCGCAGCAACACTGCAACCCAACCCCAACACGTGCAGCAACACTGCAACCCAACCCCCACATGCAGCAACACTGCAACCCAACCCTCACACACGCAGCAACACTGCAAACCAACCCCCAAACGCGCAGCAACATTGTAACCCAACCCCCACACGCGCAGCAACACTGCAACCCAACTCTCACACAAGCAGCAAAACTGCAACCCAACACCTACACGTGCAGCATCACTGCAACCCAATCCCACACGCAGCAACAATGCAACCCAACCCCCACACACGCAGCAACACTGCAAGCCAACCACCACACGCAGCAACAATGCAACCCAACCCCCACACACGCAGCAACACAACAACCCAAAACCCACTTGCGCAGCAACACTGCAAACCAACCCCACACACGCAGCAACACTGCAACCCAACCCCCACACACGCAGCAACACTGCAAACCAACCACCACACACGCAGCAACATTGCAACCCAACCCCCACCCGCGCAGCAACACTGCAACCCTACCCCCACGCACGCAGAAACACTGCAACCCAAGACCCACACTCGAAATAAAACTGCAACCCAACCCCCACACACGCAACAACACTACAAACCAACCCTCACACGCAGCAACACTGCAACCCAACCCCCACACACGCAGCAAAACTGCAACACAACTCCCACACACGCAGCAACACTGCAACCCAACCACCACACGCGCAGCAAAACTGCAACCCAACCCACACACGCGCAGCAACACTGCAACCCAACCCCCACCCGCGCAGCAACATGGCAACCCAACGTCGACCCACAGCAACACTGCAACCCTACCCCCACATGCAGCAACACTACAACGCAATCCTCACACACAGCAACACTGCAACCCAACCCCCACACGCAGCAACACTGCAACACAACCCCCACACGCACTGCAACACTGCAACCCAACCTCGACACGCACTGCAACACTGCAACCCAACCCCCACACACGCAGCAACACTTCAACCCAACCCCCACACACGGCAACACTGCAACCCAAACCCAACACGTGCAGCAACACTGCAACCCAACACCCACACGCAGCAACACTGCAACCCAACCGCCACACGCACAGCTACACTGCAACCCAACCCCCACACACAAATCAACACTGCAACCCAACCCCCACACGCACAGCAACACTGCTACCCAACCCCCACGCGCACAGCAACGCTGGAACCCAATCCCAACACGAAGCAACATGGCAACCCAACGTCGACCCGCAGCAACACTGCAACCCTACCCCCACATGCAGCAACACTGCAACGCAATCCCCACACGCAACAACACTGCAATCCAACACCCACACGCAGCAACACTGCTACCCAACCCTCACACGCACAGCTACACTGCAACCCAACCCCCACACATGCAGCAACACTGCAACACAACCCCCACACACGCAGCAACACTGCAACCCAACCACCACACGCGCAGCAACACTGCAACCCAACCCCCACACGCGCAGCAACCCTGCAACCCAACCCTCACACACGCAACAACACTGCAACAGAACCCCCACACACGCAGCAACACTGCAACCCGACCACCACACGCGAAGCAACACTGCAACCCAAGCCCCACACACGCAGCAACACTGCAGCCCAACCCTCACACACGCAGCAACACTGCAACACAACCCCCACACACGCAGCAACACTGCAACTCAACCACCACACGCTCCGAAACGCTGCAACCCAACCCCCAAAAGCGCAGCAACAATGCAACCCAACCCCCACACGCAGCAACAATGCAACCCAACCCCCAGACATGCAGCAGCACGGCAACGCAACCCTCAGACACGCAGCAGCACTGCAACCCAACCCCAACACGTGCAGCAACACTGCAACTCAACACCCACACGCAGCAACACTGCAACCCAACCCCCACACGCACAGTAACAATGCAACCAAACCCCCACACGCACAGCAACACTGCAACCCAAGCCCCACACGCACAGCCACACTGCAACCCAACCCCCACACGCACAGCAACATTGCAACCCGACCCCCACCCGCGCAGTAACACTACACCCCAACACCCACACACAGCAACACTGCAACCCAACCCCCACACACGCAGCAACACTGCAACCCAACCCCCACACACGCAGCAACACTGCAACACAACCCCCACACACGCAGCAACACTGCAACCCCAACACCACACATGCAGCAACACTGCAGGACAACCCACAAACGCAGCAACACGGCAACCCAACGCCCACGCGCAGCAACACTGCAACCCAACCCCCACATGCAGCAACATTGCAACCCAACCCCCACACGCACAGCAACACTGCAACTCAACCCCCACACGCAGGAACACTGCAATGCAACCCCCACACACGCAGCAACACTGCAACCCAACCCCCACACGCGCAGCAAAACAGCAACCTAACCCCCACACGCAGCAACACTGCAACCCAACATTCCCCACGCACAGCAACACCGCAACCCAACCCCCACACGCACAGCAACATTGCAACCCGACCCCCACCCGCGCAGTAACACTACACCCCAACACCCACACACAGCAACACTGCAACCCAACCCCCACACACGCAGCAACACTGCAACCCAACCCCCACACACGCAGCAACACTGCAACACAACCTCCACACACGCAGCAACACTGCAACCCAACCCCCACATGCAGCAACATTGCAACCCAACCCCCACATGCACAGCAACACTGCAACTCAACCCCCACACGCAGGAACACTGCAATGCAACCCCCACACACGCAGCAACACTGCAACCCAACCCCCACACGCGCAGCAAAACAGCAACCTAACCCCCACACGCAGCAACACTGCAACCCAACATTCCCCACGCACAGCAACACCGCAACCCAACCCCCACACGCACAGCAACATTGCAACCCGACCCCCACCCGCGCAGTAACACTACACCCCAACACCCACACACAGCAACACTGCAACCCAACCCCCACACACGCAGCAACACTGCAACCCAACCCCCACACACGCAGCAACACTGCAACACAACCTCCACACATGCAGCAACACTGCAACCCCAACACCACACATGCAGCAACACTGCAGGACAACCCACAAACGCAGCAACACGGCAACCCAACGCCCACGCGCAGCAACACTGCAACCCAACCCCCACATGCAGCAACAAGGCAACCCAACGCTCACCCGCAGCAACACTGAAACCCAACCCCCACATGCAGCAACACTGCAACGCAATCCCCACACGCAGCAACACTGCAACCCAACCCGCACACGCGCAGCAACACTGCAACCCAACCCCCACACGTGCAGCAAAACTGCAACCCAACCCCCACACGCAGCAAAACTGCAACCCAACATCGCCCACGCACAGCAACACTGCAACGCAACCCCCACACGCACAGCAACACTGCAACCCATCCCCACACACACGCAGCAACACTGCAACCCAACCCCCACCCGCGCAGCAACACTGCAACACAACCCAAAACACGCATCAACATTGCAACCCAACCCCCATTCGCGCAGCAAAACTGCAACCCAACCCCCACACACGCCCCAACACTGCAACGCAACCCCCACACACGCAGCAACATTGCAACCGAACTCCCACAGACGCAGCAACACTGCAACCCAACCCCCACACATGCAGCAACATTGCAACCGAACCCCCACAGACGCAGCAACACTGCAACACAACCCCAACACACGCAGCAACACTGCAACACAACCTGCCACAAACGCATCAACACTGCAACCCAACCCCCACACGCAGCAACACTGCAACCCAACCCCCACACACGCAACAACACTGCAACCCAACCCCCACACACGCAGCAACACTGCAACCCAACTCCCACACACGCAGCAACACTGCAACCGAAACCCCACACGCGCAGCAACACTGCAACCCAACCCCCACACACGCAGCAACACTGGAACCCAACCCCAACACGTGCAGCAACACTGCAACCCAACCCCCACACGCAGCAACACTGCAACCCAACCCGCCACAAACGCATCAACACTGCAATGCAACGCCCACACGCAGCAACACTGCAACCCAACCCCCACACACGAAGCAACAATGCAACCCAACCCCAACACACGCAACAACAAAACAAACCAACCCTCACACGCAGCAACACTGCAACCCAACCCCCGCACACGCAGCAACACTGCAACCCAACACCCACACACGCAGCAACACTGCAACCGAACCCCTCACACGCGCAGCAACACTGCAACCCAACCCCCTCAGGCAGCAACACGGCAACCCAACGCCCACCCGCAGCAACACTGAAACCCAACCCCCACATGCAGCAACACTGCAACGCAATCCCCACACGCAGCAACACTGCAACCCAACCCCAAGACGCAGCAACACTGCAACCCAACACCCACATGCGCAGCAACACTGCAACCCAAACCCCAAACTCAGCAACACTGCAACCCAACCCCCACACGCACTGCAACCCAACCTCGACACGCACAGCAACACTGCAACCCAACCCCCACACACGCAGCAACACTTCAACCTGACCCCCACACGCAGCAAACCTGCAACCCAAACCCAACACGTGCAGCAACACTGCAACACAACCCCCACACGCAGCAACACTGCAACCCAACTCCCACAAGCACAGCAACACTGCAACCCAACTCCCACACGCACAGCAACACTGGAACCCAATCCCCACACGCAGCAACATGGCAACCCAACGTCGACCCGCAGCAACACTGCAACCCTACCCCCACATGCAGCAACACTGCAACGCAATCCCCCCACGCAGCAACACTGCAATCCAACCCCCACACGCAGCAACACTGCTACCCAACCCTCACACGCGCAGCTACACTGCAACCCAAACCCTAAACGCAGCAACACTGCAACCCAACACCCACACGCAGCAACACTGCAACCCAACCGCCACACGCACAGCTACACTGCAACCCAACCCCCACACACACATCAACACTACAACCCAACCCCCACACGCACAGCAACACTGCTACCCAACCCCCACGCGCACAGCAACACTGCAACCCGACCCCCACCCGCGCAGCAATACTGCAATCCGACCCCCACACATGCAGCAACACTGCAACCCGACCCCACACACGCAGCAACACTGCAACCCAACCCCCACACACGCAGCAACACTGGAACCCAAACCCAACACGTGCAGCAACACTGCAACCCAACCCCCACACGCAGCAACACTGCAACCCAACCCCCACACGCACTGCAACACTGCAACCCAACACCCACACGCGCAGCAACACTGCAACCCAAACCCCAAACTCAGCAACACTGCAACCCAACCCCCACACGCACTGCAACACTGCAACCCAACCTCGACACGCACAGCAACACTGCAACCCAACCCCCACACACGCAGCAACACTTCAACCCGACCCCCACACGCAGCAAAACTGCAACCCAAACCCAACACGTGCAGCAACACTGCAACCCAACCCCCACACGCAGCAACACTGCAACCCAACCCCCACACACAGAGCAACACCGCTACCCAAACCTCACACCCACAGCAACACTGCAACCCGACACCCACCAGCGCAGCAACAGTGCAATCTGACCCCCACACACGCAGCAACGCTGCAACCCGACACCGACACATGCAGCAACACTGCAACCCAACAGCCACACGCGCAGCAACACTGCAACCCAACCCAAACACGTCCAGCAACACTGCAACCCAACCTCCACACGCAGCAACACTGCAACCCAACTCCCACAAGCACAGCAACACTGCAACCCAACCCCCACACGCGCAGCAACACTGCAACCCGACCCCTACACACGCAGCAACACTGCAACCCGACCACCACACACGCAGCAACACTGCAACCCAACACCCACACACGCAGCAACACTGCAACCCAACCCCCACACACGGAACAACACTACAAACCAACCCTCACACGCAGCAACACTGCAACCCAACACCCACACACGCAGCAACACTGCAACCGAACCCCCGCACGCGCAGCAACACTGCAAACCATCCTCTACCCGCGCAGCAACACTGCAACCCAACCCCCACCCGCGCAGCAACACTGCATCCCAATCCCCACACACGCAGCAACACTGCAACACAACCCACACACGCAGCAACACTGCAACACAACACCCCACACACACAGCAACACTGCAACCCAACCCCCACACGCGCAGCAACACGGCAACCCAACGCCCCCCACGCACATCAACACTGCAACCCTTCCCCTGCACACGCAGCAACACTGCAACCCAACCCCCACCCGCGCAGCAACACTGCAACCCAACCCAAAACATGCATGAACATTGCAACCCAACCCCCCTTCGCGCAGCAACACTGCAACCCAACCCCCACACACGCAGCAGCACTGCAACCCATCCCCCACACACGTAGCAAGACTGCAACCCAAACACCACGTGCGCAGCAACACTGTAACCCAACCCCCACACACGCAGCAACAATGCAACCCAACCCCCACACACGCAGCAACACTGCAACCCAACCCCCACATACTCAGCAACACTGCAACACAACACTCACACGCGCAACAGAACTGCAACCCAACCCCCACACATGCAACAACACTACAAACCAACCCTCAAACGCAGCAACACGGCAACTCAACCCACACACGCACAGCAACAATGCAATCCAACCCCCACACGCACGGCAACACTGCAACCCAACCCCCACACGCACAGCAACACTGCAACCCAACCTCCACACACGCAGCAACACTTCAACCCGACCCCCACACGCAGCAAAACTGCAACCCAAACCCAACACGTGCAGCAACATTGCAACCCAACCCCCACACGCAGCAACACTGCAACCTAACCCCCACAAGCACTGCAACACTGCAACCCAACCCCCAAACGCGCAGAAACACTGCAATCCGACCCCCACACACATAGCAACACTGCAACCCGACCCCGACACACGCAGCAACACTGCAACCCAACAGCCACACGCGCAGCAACACTGAAACCCAACCCCCACAGACGCAGCAACACTGCAACACAACCCCAACACACGCAGCAACACTGTAACCCAACCCGCCACAAACGGATCAACAATGCAAACCAACCCCCACACGCACAGCAATACTGCAACCCAACCCCCACAAGCACAGCAACACTGCAACCCAACACCCACGCGCACAGCAACACTGCAACCCGACCCCCACCCGCGCAGCAATACTGCAATCCGACCCCCACACACGCAGCAACACTGCAACCCGACCCCACACACGCAGCAACACTGCAACCCAACCCCCACGCACGCAGCAACACTGGAACTCAACCCCAACACGTGCAGCAACACTGCAACCCGACCCCCCCGTGCAGCAACACTGCAACCCAACCACCACACACGCAGCAACACTGCAACCCAACCCCCACACACGCAGCAACACTGCAACCCAACCCCCACACACGCAGAAACACTGCAACCCCAACACCACACGCGCAGCAACACTGCAAGCCAACCCACACACGCAGCAACACGGCAACCCAACGCCCACGCGCAGCAACACTGCAACCCAACCCCCACATGCAGCAACATTGCAACCCAACCCCCACACGCACAGCAACACTGCAACTCAACCCCCACACGCAGCAACACTGCAACACAACCCCCACACGCGCAGCAACACTGCAACCCAACCCCCACACGTGCAGCAAAACTGCAACCCAAACCCCACACGCATCAACACTGCAACCCAACATCCCCCACGCACAGCAACACTGCAACGCAACCCCCACACGCACAGCAACACTGCAACCCATCCCCATACACACGCAGCAACACTGCAACCCAACACCCACCCGCGCAGCAACACTGCAACACAACCCCCACACACGCAGCAACATTGCAACCGAACTCCCACAGACGCAGCAACACTGCAACCCAACCCCCACACACGCAGCAACATTGCAACCGAACTCCCACAGACGCAGCAACACTGCAACCGAACCCCCGCACGCGCAGCAACACTGCAAACCAACCCCCACACACGCAGCAACACTGCAACCCAACCCCCACGCACGCAGCAACACTGGAACCCAACCCCAACACGTGCAGCAACACTGCAACCCAACCCCCACACGCACAGCAACAATGCAACCAAACCCCCACACGCACAGCAACACTGCAATCCAAGCCCCACACGCACAGCAACACTGCAACCCGACACGCCCCCCGTGCAGCAACACTGCAACCCAACCCCCACACACGCAGCAACACTGCAACCCAACCCCCACACACGCAGCAACACTGCAACCCAACCCCCACACACAGCAACACGGCAACCCAACGTCCACCCGCAGCATCACTGCAACCCAACTCTCACATGCAGCAACACTGCAACGCAATCCCCACACGCAGCAACACTGCAACCCAACCTCCACACACAGCAACACTGCTACCCAACAACCACACGCGCAGCAACACTGAAACCCAAACCCCAAACACAGCAACACTGCAACCCAACCCCCACACGCACTGCAACACTGCACCCCAACCTCGACACGCACAGCAACAGTGCAACCCAACCCCCACACACGCAGCAACACTTCAACCCAACCCCCACACGCAGCAACACTACAACCCAAACCCAACTCTTGCAGCAACACTGCAACCCAACCCCCACACGCAGCAACACTGCAACCCAACTCCCACACACACAGCAACACTGCAACCCAACCCCCACACGCACAGCAACACTGCAACCCAACCCCCGCACGCACAGCAACACTGCTACCCAACCCCCACACGCACAGCAACACTGCAACGCAACCCCCACCCGCCCAGCAACACTGCAATCCGACCCCCACACCCGCAGCAACACTGCAACCCGACCCCCACACACGCAGCAACACTGCAACCCAACCCCCACACACGCAGCAACACTGCAACCCAACCACAACATGTGCAGCAACACTGCAACCCAACCCCCACACGCAGCAACACTGCAACCCAACCCCCACATGCACAGCAACACTGCAACCATCACACACATGCACAGCAACACTGCAACCCAACCCCCACACGCACAGCAACACTGTAACCCAACCCCCACATGCGCAGCAACACTGCAAACCAACCCCATACACACGCAGCAACACTGCAAACCGACAACCACCCACGCAGCAACACTGCAAATCAAGCGCCACACACGCAGCAACAGTGCAACCCAACCCCCACACACTCAGCAACACTGCAACCCAACACCCACACGCGCAATAGAACTGCAACCCAACCCCCACACACGGAACAACACTACAAACCGACCCTCACACGCAGCAACACTGCAACCCAACACCCACACACGCAGCAACACTGCAACCGAACCCCCGCACGCGCAGCAACACTGCAAACCATCCTCCACACGCACAGCAACACTGTAACCCAACCCCCACCCGCGCAGCAACACTGCAACCCAACCCCCAAACGCAGCAACACTGCATCCCAATCCCCACACATGCAGCAACACTGCAACACAACCCACACACGCAGCAACACTGCAACCCAACCACCACACGCGCAGCAACACTGCAACCCAACCCCCACACGCGCAGCAACACTGCAACCCAACCCCCAAACACAGCAACACGGCAACCAGCGCCCACCCGCAGCAACACTGCAACCCAACCCCCACACGCAGCCACACTGCAACCCAACGCCCCCCACGCACAGCAACACTGCAACGCAACCCCCACCCACGCAGCAACACTGCAACCCAACCCAAACACGCATGAACATTGCAACCCAACCCCCCTTCGCGCAGCAACACTGCAACCCAACCCCCACACACGCAGCAGCACTGCAACCCAACCCCCAAACACGCAGCAACACTGCAACCCAAACACCACTTGCGCAGCAACACTGTAACCCAACCCCCACACGCGCAGCAACAATGCAACCCAACCCCCACACACGCAGCAACACTGCAACCCAACCCCCACATACTCAGCAACACTGCAACACAACACCCACACGCGCAATAGAACTGCAACCCAACCCCCACACACGCAACAACACTACAAACCAACCCTCAAACGCAGCAACACTGCAACCCAACCCACACACGCACAGCAACAATGCAATCCAACCCCCACACGCACGGCAACACTGCAACCCAACCACCACACGCACAGCAACACTGCAACCCAACCACCACACGCACAGCAACATTGCAACCCGACCCCCACCCGCGCAGCAACACTGCACCCCAACCCCCACACACGAAGCAACACTGCAACCCAACCCCCACACACGCAGCAACACTGCAGCACAACCCCCACACACGCAGTATCACTGCAACCCAAACCCCACACGTGCAGCCACACTGCAAGCCAACCCCCACACGCAGCAACACGGCACCCCAACGCCCACCCGCAGCAACACTGCAACCCAACCCCCACATGCAGCAACACAGCAACCCAACTCCCACACACGCAGCAACAATGCAACCCAACCCCACGCACGCAGCAACGCTGCAACCCAACCCCCACACACGCAGCAACAATGCAACCAACCGCCACGCACGGAGCAACACTGCAACCCAACCCCCACACACTCAGCAACACTGCAACCAAACACCCACACGCGCTATAGAACTGCAACCCAAACCCCACACATGGAACAACACTACAAACCAACCCTCACACGCAGCAACACTTCAACCCAACACCCACACACGCAGCAACACTGCAACCGAACCCCCGCACGCGCAGCAACACTGCAACCCAACCCCCACACGCAGCAACACTGCAACCCAAACCCAACTCTTGCAGCAACACTGCAACCCAACACCCACACGCAGCAACACTGCAACCCAACTCCCACACGCACAGCAACACTGCAACCCAACCCCCACACGCACAGCAACACTGCAACCCAACCCCTACACCCACCGCAACACTGCAACCCAACCCCCACCCGCCAAGCAACACTGCAATCCGACCCCCACACACGCTGCAACACTGCAACCCGACCCCCACACACGCAGCAACACTGCAACCCAACCCCCACGCACGCAGCAACACTGGAACCCAACCCCAACACGTGCAGCAACACTGCAACCCAACCCCCACACGCACAGCAACAATGCAACCAAACCCCCACACGCACAGCAACACTGCAATCCAAGCCCCACACGCACAGCAACACTGCAACCCGACACGCCCCCCGTGCAGCAACACTGCAACCCAACCCCCACACACGCAGCAACACTGCAACCCAACCCCCACACACGCAGCAACACTGCAACCCAACCCCCACACACAGCAACACGGCAACCCAACGTCCACCCGCAGCATCACTGCAACCCAACTCTCACATGCAGCAACACTGCAACGCAATCCCCACACGCAGCAACACTGCAACCCAACCTCCACACACAGCAACACTGCTACCCAACAACCACACGCGCAGCAACACTGAAACCCAAACCCCAAACACAGCAACACTGCAACCCAACCCCCACACGCACTGCAACACTGCACCCCAACCTCGACACGCACAGCAACAGTGCAACCCAACCCCCACACACGCAGCAACACTTCAACCCAACCCCCACACGCAGCAACACTACAACCCAAACCCAACTCTTGCAGCAACACTGCAACCCAACCCCCACACGCAGCAACACTGCAACCCAACTCCCACACACACAGCAACACTGCAACCCAACCCCCACACGCACAGCAACACTGCAACCCAACCCCCGCACGCACAGCAACACTGCTACCCAACCCCCACACGCACAGCAACACTGCAACGCAACCCCCACCCGCCCAGCAACACTGCAATCCGACCCCCACACCCGCAGCAACACTGCAACCCGACCCCCACACACGCAGCAACACTGCAACCCAACCCCCACACACGCAGCAACACTGCAACCCAACCACAACATGTGCAGCAACACTGCAACCCAACCCCCACACGCAGCAACACTGCAACCCAACCCCCACATGCACAGCAACACTGCAACCATCACACACATGCACAGCAACACTGCAACCCAACCCCCACACGCACAGCAACACTGTAACCCAACCCCCACATGCGCAGCAACACTGCAAACCAACCCCATACACACGCAGCAACACTGCAAACCGACAACCACCCACGCAGCAACACTGCAAATCAAGCGCCACACACGCAGCAACAGTGCAACCCAACCCCCACACACTCAGCAACACTGCAACCCAACACCCACACGCGCAATAGAACTGCAACCCAACCCCCACACACGGAACAACACTACAAACCGACCCTCACACGCAGCAACACTGCAACCCAACACCCACACACGCAGCAACACTGCAACCGAACCCCCGCACGCGCAGCAACACTGCAAACCATCCTCCACACGCACAGCAACACTGTAACCCAACCCCCACCCGCGCAGCAACACTGCAACCCAACCCCCAAACGCAGCAACACTGCATCCCAATCCCCACACATGCAGCAACACTGCAACACAACCCACACACGCAGCAACACTGCAACCCAACCACCACACGCGCAGCAACACTGCAACCCAACCCCCACACGCGCAGCAACACTGCAACCCAACCCCCAAACACAGCAACACGGCAACCAGCGCCCACCCGCAGCAACACTGCAACCCAACCCCCACACGCAGCCACACTGCAACCCAACGCCCCCCACGCACAGCAACACTGCAACGCAACCCCCACCCACGCAGCAACACTGCAACCCAACCCAAACACGCATGAACATTGCAACCCAACCCCCCTTCGCGCAGCAACACTGCAACCCAACCCCCACACACGCAGCAGCACTGCAACCCAACCCCCAAACACGCAGCAACACTGCAACCCAAACACCACTTGCGCAGCAACACTGTAACCCAACCCCCACACGCGCAGCAACAATGCAACCCAACCCCCACACACGCAGCAACACTGCAACCCAACCCCCACATACTCAGCAACACTGCAACACAACACCCACACGCGCAATAGAACTGCAACCCAACCCCCACACACGCAACAACACTACAAACCAACCCTCAAACGCAGCAACACTGCAACCCAACCCACACACGCACAGCAACAATGCAATCCAACCCCCACACGCACGGCAACACTGCAACCCAACCACCACACGCACAGCAACACTGCAACCCAACCACCACACGCACAGCAACATTGCAACCCGACCCCCACCCGCGCAGCAACACTGCACCCCAACCCCCACACACGAAGCAACACTGCAACCCAACCCCCACACACGCAGCAACACTGCAGCACAACCCCCACACACGCAGTATCACTGCAACCCAAACCCCACACGTGCAGCCACACTGCAAGCCAACCCCCACACGCAGCAACACGGCACCCCAACGCCCACCCGCAGCAACACTGCAACCCAACCCCCACATGCAGCAACACAGCAACCCAACTCCCACACACGCAGCAACAATGCAACCCAACCCCACGCACGCAGCAACGCTGCAACCCAACCCCCACACACGCAGCAACAATGCAACCAACCGCCACGCACGGAGCAACACTGCAACCCAACCCCCACACACTCAGCAACACTGCAACCAAACACCCACACGCGCTATAGAACTGCAACCCAAACCCCACACATGGAACAACACTACAAACCAACCCTCACACGCAGCAACACTTCAACCCAACACCCACACACGCAGCAACACTGCAACCGAACCCCCGCACGCGCAGCAACACTGCAACCCAACCCCCACACGCAGCAACACTGCAACCCAAACCCAACTCTTGCAGCAACACTGCAACCCAACACCCACACGCAGCAACACTGCAACCCAACTCCCACACGCACAGCAACACTGCAACCCAACCCCCACACGCACAGCAACACTGCAACCCAACCCCTACACCCACCGCAACACTGCAACCCAACCCCCACCCGCCAAGCAACACTGCAATCCGACCCCCACACACGCTGCAACACTGCAACCCGACCCCCACACACGCAGCAACACTGCAACCCAACCCCCACACACGCAGCAACACTGCAACCCAACCACAACATGTGCAGCAACACTGCAACCCAACCCCCACACGCAGCAACACTGCAACCCAACCCCCACACGCACAGCAACACTGCAACCATCCCACACATGCACAGCAACACTGCAACCCAACCCCCACACGCACAGCAACACTGCAACCCAACCCCCACACACGCAGCAACACTGCAACCCAACCCCCACACACTCAGCAACACTGCAACCCAACACCCACACGCGCAATAGAACTGCAACCCAACCCCCACACACGGAACAACACTACAAACCAACCCTCACACGCAGCAACACTGCAACCCAACACCCACACACGCAGCAACACTGCAACCGAACCCCCGCACGCGCAGCAACACTGCAAACCATCCTCTACCCGCGCAGCAACACTGCAACCCAACCCCCACCCGCGCAGCAACACTGCATCCCAATCCCCACACACGCAGCAACACTGCAACACAACCCACACACGCAGCAACACTGCAACACAACACCCCACACACACAGCAACACTGCAACCCAACCCCCACACGCGCAGCAACACGGCAACCCAACGCCCCCCACGCACATCAACACTGCAACCCTTCCCCTGCACACGCAGCAACACTGCAACCCAACCCCCACCCGCGCAGCAACACTGCAACCCAACCCAAAACATGCATGAACATTGCAACCCAACCCCCCTTCGCGCAGCAACACTGCAACCCAACCCCCACACACGCAGCAGCACTGCAACCCATCCCCCACACACGTAGCAAGACTGCAACCCAAACACCACGTGCGCAGCAACACTGTAACCCAACCCCCACACACGCAGCAACAATGCAACCAAACCCCCACACACGCAGCAACACTGCAACCCAACCCCCACATACTCAGCAACACTGCAACACAACACTCACACGCGCAACAGAACTGCAACCCAACCCCCACACATGCAACAACACTACAAACCAACCCTCAAACGCAGCAACACGGCAACTCAACCCACACACGCACAGCAACAATGCAATCCAACCCCCACACGCACGGCAACACTGCAACCCAACCCCCACACGCACAGCAACACTGCAACCCAACCTCCACACACGCAGCAACACTTCAACCCGACCCCCACACGCAGCAAAACTGCAACCCAAACCCAACACGTGCAGCAACATTGCAACCCAACCCCCACACGCAGCAACACTGCAACCTAACCCCCACAAGCACTGCAACACTGCAACCCAACCCCCAAACGCGCAGAAACACTGCAATCCGACCCCCACACACATAGCAACACTGCAACCCGACCCCGACACACGCAGCAACACTGCAACCCAACAGCCACACGCGCAGAAACACTGAAACCCAACCCCCACAGACGCAGCAACACTGCAACACAACCCCAACACACGCAGCAACACTGTAACCCAACCCGCCACAAACGGATCAACAATGCAAACCAACCCCCACACGCACAGCAATACTGCAACCCAACCCCCACAAGCACAGCAACACTGCAACCCAACACCCACGCGCACAGCAACACTGCAACCCGACCCCCACCCGCGAAGCAATACTGCAATCCGACCCCCACACACGCAGCAACACTGCAACCCGACGACACACACGCAGCAACACTGCAACCCAACCCCCACGCACGCAGCAACACTGGAACCCAACCCCAACACGTGCAGCAACACTGCAACCCAACCCCCACACGCACAGCAACAATGCAACCAAACCCGCACACGCACAGCAACACTGCAATCCAAGCCCCACACGCACAGCAACACTGCAACCCGACCCCCCCCGTGCAGCAACACTGCAACCCAACCACCACACACGCAGCAACACTGCAACCCAACCCCCACACACGCAGCAACACTGCAACCCAACCCCCACACACGCAGCAACACTGCAACCCAACCCCCACACACGCAGCAACACTGCAACCCAACCACAACATGTGCAGCAACACTGCAACCCAACCCCCACACGCAGCAACACTGCAACCCAACCCCCACACGCACAGCAACACTGCAACCATCACACACATGCACAGCAACACTGCAACCCA
Source organism: Cetorhinus maximus (assembly GCF_964194155.1). NCBI lineage: Eukaryota > Metazoa > Chordata > Chondrichthyes > Lamniformes > Cetorhinidae > Cetorhinus > Cetorhinus maximus. The sequence goes on along the minus strand of NC_135903.1, from coordinate 14,389,723 downwards.
ACCCCCACACGCACAGCAACACTGCAACCCAACCCCCACATGCGCAGCAACACTGCAAACCAACCCCATACACACGCAGCAACACTGCAAACCGACAACCACCCACGCAGCAACACTGCAAATCAAGCGCCACACACGCAGCAACAGTGCAACCCAACCCCCACACACTCAGCAACACTGCAACCCAACACCCACACGCGCAATAGAACTGCAACCCAACCCCCACACACGGAACAACACTACAAACCAACCCTCACACGCACCAACACTGCAACACAACCCACACACGCAGCAACACTGCAACACAACCTCCCACACACGCAGCAACACTGCAACCCAACCCCCACACACGCAGCAACACTGCAACCCAACCCCCACACACGCAGCAACACTGCAACCCAACCCCCACACACGCAGCAACACTGCAAGCGAACCCCCACACGCGCAGCAACACTGCAACCCAACCCCCTCAGGCAGCAACACGGCAACCCAACGCCCACCGCAGCAACACTGAAACCCAACCCCCACATGCAGCAACACTGCAACGCAATCCCCACACGCAGCAACACTGCAACCCAACCCCAAGACGCAGCCACACTGCAACCCAACACCCACACGCGCAGCAACACTGCAGCCCAAACCCCAAACTCAGCAACACTGCAACCCAACCCCCACACGCACTGCAACACTGCAATCCAACCTCGACACGCACAGCAACACTGCAACCCAACCCCCACACACGCAGCAACACTTCAACCCGACCCCCACACGCAGCAAAACTGGAACCCAAACCCAACACGTGCAGCAACACTGCAACCCAACCCCCACACGCAGCAACACTGCAACCCAACCCCCACATGCACAGCAAAACTGCAACCCAACCCCCACCCGCGCAGCAACACTGCAATCCGACCCCCACACACGCAGCAACACTGCAACCCAACCTCCACACGCAGCAACACTGTAACCCAACCCGCCACAAACGGATCAACAATGCAAACCAACCCCCACACGCACAGCAATACTGCAACCCAACCCCCACAAGCACAGCAACACTGCAACCCAACACCCACGCGCACAGCAACACTGCAACCCGACCCCCACCCGCGCAGCAATACTGCAATCCGACCCCCACACACGCAGCAACACTGCAACCCGACCCCACACACGCAGCAACACTGCAACCCAACCCCCACGCACGCAGCAACACTGGAACTCAACCCCAACACGTGCAGCAACACTGCAACCCAACCCCCACACGCACAGCAACAATGCAACCAAACCCCCACACGCACAGCAACACTGCAATCCAAGCCCCACACGCACAGCAACACTGCAACCCGACCCCCCCGTGCAGCAACACTGCAACCCAACCACCACACACGCAGCAACACTGCAACCCAACCCCCACACACGCAGCAACACTGCAACCCAACCCGCCACAAACGCATCAACACTGCAACCCAACCCCCACATGCAGCAACACTGCAACCCAACCCCCACACACGAAGCAACAATGCAACCCAACCCCAACACACGCAACAACAAAACAAACCAACCCTCACACGCAGCAACACTGCAACCCAACCCCCACACACGCAGCAACACTGCAACCCAACCCCCACACACGCAGCAACACTGCAAGTGAACCCCCACACGCGCAGCAACACTGCAACCCAACCCCCTCAGGCAGCAACACGGCAACCCAACGCCCACCTGCAGCAACACTGAAACCCAACCCCCACATGCAGAAACACTGCAAAGCAATCCCCACACGCAGCAACACTGCAACCCAACCCCAAGACGCAGCAACACTGCAACCCAACACCCACACGCGCAGCAACACTGCAACACAAACCCCAAACTCAGCAACACTTCAACCCGACCCCCACACGCAGCAAAACTGCAACCCAAACCCAACACGTGCAGCAACATTGCAACCCAACCCCCACACGCAGCAACACTGCAACCTAACCCCCACAAGCACTGCAACACTGCAACCCAACCCCCAAACGCGCAGAAACACTGCAATCCGACCCCCACACACATAGCAACACTGCAACCCGACCCCGACACACGCAGCAACACTGCAACCCAACAGCCACACGCGCAGCAACACTGAAACCCAACCCCCACAGACGCAGCAACACTGCAACACAACCCCAACACACGCAGCAACACTGTAACCCAACCCGCCACAAACGGATCAACAATGCAACCCAACCCCCACACGCACAGCAATACTGCAACCCAACCCCCACAAGCACAGCAACACTGCAACCCAACACCCACGCGCACAGCAACACTGCAACCTGACCCCCACCCGCGCAGCAATACTGCAATCCGACCCCCACACACGCAGCAACACTGCAACCCGACCCCACACACGCAGCAACACTGCAACCCAACCCCCACGCACGCAGCAACACTGGAACTCAACCCCAACACGTGCAGCAACACTGCAACCCAACCCCCACACGCACAGCAACAATGCAACCAAACCCCCACACGCACAGCAACACTGCAATCCAAGCCCCACACGCACAGCAACACTGCAACCCGACCCCCCCGTGCAGCAACACTGCAACCCAACCACCACACACGCAGCAACACTGCAACCCAACCCCCACACACGCAGCAACACTGCAACCCAACCCCCACACACGCAGAAACACTGCAACCCCAACACCACACGCGCAGCAACACTGCAAGCCAACCCACACACGCAGCAACACGGCAACCCAACGCCCACGCGCAGCAACACTGCAACCCAACCCCCACATGCAGCAACATTGCAACCCAACCCCCACACGCACAGCAACACTGCAACTCAACCCCCACACGCAGCAACACTGCAACACAACCCCCACACGCGCAGCAACACTGCAACCCAACCCCCACACGTGCAGCAAAACTGCAACCCAAACCCCACACGCATCAACACTGCAACCCAACATCCCCCACGCACAGCAACACTGCAACGCAACCCCCACACGCACAGCAACACTGCAACCCATCCCCATACACACGCAGCAACACTGCAACCCAACACCCACCCACGCAGCAACACTGCAACACAACCCCCACACACGCAGCAACATTGCAACCGAACGCCCACAGACGCAGCAACACTGCAACACAACCCCAACACACGCAGAAACACTGCAACCCAACCCCCACACACGCAGCAACAATGCAACCCAACCCCCACACACGCAACAACACTACAAACCAACCCTCACACGCAGCAACAATGCAACCCAACCACCACACACGCAGTAACACTGCAACCGAACCCCCGCACGCGCAGCAACACTGCAAACCATCTCCCACACGCACAGCAACACTGCAACACAACCCCCTCCGTGCAGCAACACTGCACCCCAATCCCCACACGCAGCAACTCTGCATCCCAACCCCCACACACACAGCAACTCTGCAACCCAACCCCCACACGCGCAGCAACACTGCAACCCAACCCCCACACACAGCAACACGGCAACCCAACGTCCACCCGCAGCATCACTGCAACCCAACTCTCACATGCAGCAACACTGCAACGCAATCCCCACACGCAGCAACACTGCAACCCAACCCCCACACACGCAGCAACACTGCAACCCCAACACCACACGCGCAGCAACACTGCAAGCCAACCCACACACGCAGCAACACGGCAACCCAACGCCCACGCACAGCAACACTGCAACCCAACCCCCACATGCAGCAACATTGTAACCCAACCCCCACACGCACAGCAACACTGCAACTCAACCCCCACACGCAGCAACACTGCAACACAACCCCCACACGCGCAGCAACACTGCAACCCAACCCCCACACGTGCAGCAAAACTGCAACCCAAACCTCACACGCATCAACACTGCAACCCAACATCCCCCACGCACAGCAACACTGCAACGCAACCCCCACACGCACAGCAACACTGCAACCCATCCCCATACACACGCAGCAACACTGCAACCCAACACCCACCCACGCAGCAACACTGCAACCCAACCCCCACACGCACAGCAACAATGCAACCAAACCCCCACACGCACAGCAACACTGCAATCCAAGCCCCACACGCACAGCAACACTGCAACCCGACCCCCCCGTGCTGCAACACTGCAACCCAACCACCACACACGCAGCAACACTGCAACCCAACCCCCACACACGCAGCAACACTGCAACCCAACCCGCCACAAACGCATCAACACTGCAACCCAACCCCCACATGCAGCAACACTGCAACCCAACCCCCACACACGAAGCAACAATGCAACCCAACCCCAACACACGCAACAACAAAACAAACCAACCCTCACACGCAGCAACACTGCAACCCAACCCCCACACACGCAGCAACACTGCAACCCAACCCCCACACACGCAGCAACACTGCAAGTGAACCCCCACACGCGCAGCAACACTGCAACCCAACCCCCTCAGGCAGCAACACGGCAACCCAACGCCCACCTGCAGCAACACTGAAACCCAACCCCCACATGCAGAAACACTGCAAAGCAATCCCCACACGCAGCAACACTGCAACCCAACCCCAAGACGCAGCAACACTGCAACCCAACACCCACACACGCAGCAACACTGCAACACAAACCCCAAACTCAGCAACACTGAAACCCAACCCCCACACGCACTGCAACACTGCAACCCAACCCCCACACGCACAGCAACACTGCAACCCAACCTCCACACACGCAGCAACACTTCAACCCGACCCCCACACGCAGCAAAACTGCAACCCAAACCCAACACGTGCAGCAACATTGCAACCCAACCCCCACACGCAGCAACACTGCAACCTAACCCCCACAAGCACTGCAACACTGCAACCCAACCCCCAAACGCGCAGAAACACTGCAATCCGACCCCCACACACATAGCAACACTGCAACCCGACCCCGACACACGCAGCAACACTGCAACCCAACAGCCACACGCGCAGCAACACTGAAACCCAACCCCCACAGATGCAGCAACACTGCAACACAACCCCAACACACGCAGCAACACTGTAACCCAACCCGCCACAAACGGATCAACAATGCAAACCAACCCCCACAAGCACAGCAACACTGCAACCCAACACCCACGCGCACAGCAACACTGCAACCCGACCCCCACCCGCGCAGCAATACTGCAATCCGACCCCCACACACGCAGCAAAACTGCAACCCGACCCCACACACGCAGCAACACTGCAACCCAACCCCCACGCATGCAGCAACACTGGAACTCAACCCCAACACTTGCAGCAACACTGCAACCCAACCCCCACACGCACAGCAACAATGCAACCAAACCCCCACACGCACAGCAACACTGCAATCCAAGCCCCACACGCACAGCAACACTGCAACCCGACCCCCCCGTGCAGCAACACTGCAACCCAACCACCACACACGCAGCAACACTGCAACCCAACCCCCACACACGCAGCAACACTGCAACCCAACCCCCACACACGCAGAAACACTGCAACCCCAACACCACACGCGCAGCAACACTGCAAGCCAACACACACACGAAGCAACACGGCAACCCAACGCCCACGCGCAGCAACACTGCAACCCAACCCCCACATGCAGCAACACTGGAACTCAACCCCAACACTTGCAGCAACACTGCAACCCAACCCCCACACGCACAGCAACAATGCAACCAAACCCCCACACGCACAGCAACACTGCAATCCAAGCCCCACACGCACAGCAACACTGCAACCCGACCCCCCCGTGCAGCAACACTGCAACCCAACCACCACACACGCAGCAACACTGCAACCCAACCCCCACACACGCAGCAACACTGCAACCCAACCCCCACACACGCAGAAACACTGCAACCCCAACACCACACGCGCAGCAACACTGCAAGCCAACACACACACGAAGCAACACGGCAACCCAACGCCCACGCGCAGCAACACTGCAACCCAACCCCCACATGCAGCAACATTGCAACCCAACCCCCACACGCACAGCAACACTGCAACTCAACCCCCACACGCAGCAACACTGCAACCCAACCCCCACACGCAGCAACACTGCAACCCAACCCCCACATGCACAGCAACACTGCAACCATCACACACATGCACAGCAACACTGCAACCCAACCCCCACACGCACAGCAACACTGTAACCCAACCCCCACATGCGCAGCAACACTGCAAACCAACCCCATACACACGCAGCAACACTGCAAACCGACAACCACCCACGCAGCAACACTGCAAATCAAGCGCCACACACGCAGCAACAGTGCAACCCAACCCCCACACACTCAGCAACACTGCAACCCAACACCCACACGCGCAATAGAACTGCAACCCAACCCCCACACACGGAACAACACTACAAACCGACCCTCACACGCAGCAACACTGCAACCCAACACCCACACACGCAGCAACACTGCAACCGAACCCCCGCACGCGCAGCAACACTGCAAACCATCCTCCACACGCACAGCAACACTGTAACCCAACCCCCACCCGCGCAGCAACACTGCAACCCAACCCCCAAACGCAGCAACACTGCATCCCAATCCCCACACATGCAGCAACACTGCAACACAACCCACACACGCAGCAACACTGCAACACAACCCCCCACACATGCAGCAACACTGCAACCCAACCACCACACGCGCAGCAACACTGCAACCCAACCCCCACACGCGCAGCAACACTGCAACCCAACCCCCAAACACAGCAACACGGCAACCAGCGCCCACCCGCAGCAACACTGCAACCCAACCCCCACACGCAGCCACACTGCAACCCAACGCCCCCCACGCACAGCAACACTGCAACGCAACCCCCACCCACGCAGCAACACTGCAACCCAACCCAAACACGCATGAACATTGCAACCCAACCCCCCTTCGCGCAGCAACACTGCAACCCAACCCCCACACACGCAGCAGCACTGCAACCCAACCCCCAAACACGCAGCAACACTGCAACCCAAACACCACTTGCGCAGCAACACTGTAACCCAACCCCCACACGCGCAGCAACAATGCAACCCAACCCCCACACACGCAGCAACACTGCAACCCAACCCCCACATACTCAGCAACACTGCAACACAACACCCACACGCGCAATAGAACTGCAACCCAACCCCCACACACGCAACAACACTACAAACCAACCCTCAAACGCAGCAACACTGCAACCCAACCCACACACGCACAGCAACAATGCAATCCAACCCCCACACGCACGGCAACACTGCAACCCAACCACCACACGCACAGCAACACTGCAACCCAACCACCACACGCACAGCAACATTGCAACCCGACCCCCACCCGCGCAGCAACACTGCACCCCAACCCCCACACACGAAGCAACACTGCAACCCAACCCCCACACACGCAGCAACACTGCAGCACAACCCCCACACACGCAGTATCACTGCAACCCAAACCCCACACGTGCAGCCACACTGCAAGCCAACCCCCACACGCAGCAACACGGCACCCCAACGCCCACCCGCAGCAACACTGCAACCCAACCCCCACATGCAGCAACACAGCAACCCAACTCCCACACACGCAGCAACACTGCAACCCAACCACCACTTGTGCAGCAACACTGCAACCCAACCCCCACACACGCAGCAACAATGCAACCCAACCCCACGCACGCAGCAACGCTGCAACCCAACCCCCACACACGCAGCAACAATGCAACCAACCACCACGCACGCAGCAACACTGCAACCCAACCCCCACACACTCAGCAACACTGCAACCCAACACCCACACGCGCAATAGAACTGCAACCCAACCCCCACACACGGAACAACACTACAAACCAACCCTCACACGCAGCAACACTGCAACCCAACACCCACACACGCAGCAACACTGCAACCGAACCCCCGCACGCGCAGCAACACTGCAAACCATCCTCCACACGCACAGCAACACTGCAACCCAACCCCCACCCGCGCAGCAACACTGCAACCCAACCCACAAACACAGCAACACGGCAACCCAACCACCACACGCGCAGCAACACTGCAACCCAACCCCCACACCTGCGCAGCAGCACTGCAACCCAACCCGAAACATGCATCGACATTGCAACTCTACCCCCACACACGCAGCAACACTGCAACCCAACGCCCCCACACGCACTGCAACACTGCAACCTAACCCCCACCCGCCCAGCAACACTGCAATCCGACCCCCACACACGCAGCAACACTGCAACCAGACCCCCACACACGCAGCAACACTGCAACCCAACCCCCACACGCACAGCAACACTGCAACCCAACCCCCACAGGCGCAGCAACACTGCAAACCGACCCCATACACACGCAGCAACACTGCAAACCGACAACCACACACGCAGCAACACTGCAAATCAAGCGCCACACACACAGCAACACTGCAACCCAACCCCCACACACGCTGCAACACAGCAGCCCAACACCCCCACACGCAGCAACACTGCAACCCAACCCCCACACGCACAGCAACACTGCAACCCAACCCCCACACGCGCAGCAACACTGCAAACCGACCCCATACACACGCAGCAACACTGCAAACCGACAACCACACACGCAGCAACACTGCAAATCAAGCGCCACACACGCAGCAACACTGCAACCCAACACCCACACACGCAGCAACACTGCAACCGAACCCCCGCACGCGCAGCAACACTGCAAACCATCCTCCACACGCACAGCAACACTGCAACCCAACCCCCACCCGCGCAGCAACACTGCAACCCAACTCCCAAACGCAGCAACACTGCATCCCAATCCCCACACACGCAGCAACACTGCAACACAACCCACACACGCAGCAACACTGCAACACAACCCCCCACACACGCAGCAACACTGCAACCCAACCACCACACGCGCAGCAACACTGCAACCCAACCCCCACATGCGCAGCAACACTGCAACCCAACCCCCAAACACAGCAACACGGCAACCAGCGCCCACCCGCAGCAACACTGCAACCCAACCCCCACCCGCAGCAACACTGCAACCCAACCCCCACACGCAGCAGCACTGCAACCCAACCCGAAACACGCATCAACATTGCAACTCTACCCCCACACGCAGCCACACTGCAACCCAACGCCCCCCACGCACAGCAACACTGCAATGCAACCCCCACACGCACAGCAACACTGCAACCCTTCCCCTGCACACGCAGCAACACTGAAACCCAACCCCCACCCGCGCAGCAACACTGCAACCCAACCCAAAACACGCATGAACATTGCAACCCAACCCCCCTTCGCGCAGCAACACTGCAACCCAACCCCCACACACGCAGCAGCACTGCAACCCAACCCCCACACACGCAGCAACACTGCAACCCAAACACCACTTGCGCAGCAACACTGTAACCCAACCCCCACACACGCAGCAACAATGCAACCCAACCCCCACACACGCAGAAACACTGCAACCCAAACCCCACATACTCAGCAACACTGCAACCCAACACCCACACGTGCAATAGAACTGCAACCCAACCCCCACACACGCAACAACACTACAAACCAACCCTCAAACGCAGCAACACTGCAACCCAACTCACACACGCACAGCAACAATGCAATCCAACCCCCACACGCACAGCAACACTGCAACCCAACCCCTACACCCACCGCAACACTGCAACCCAACCCCCACCCGCCCAGCAACACTGCAATCCGACCCCCACACACGCTGCAACACTGCAACCCGACCCCCACACACGCAGCAACACTGCAACCCAACCCCCACACACGCAGCAACACTGCAACCCAACCACAACATGTGCAGCAACACTGCAACCCAACCCCCACACGCAGCAACACTGCAACCCAACCCCCACACGCACAGCAACACTGCAACCATCCCACACATGCACAGCAACACTGCAACCCAACCCCCACACGCACAGCAACACTGCAACCCAACCCCCACACACGCAGCAACACTGCAACCCAACCCCCACACACTCAGCAACACTGCAACCCAACACCCACACGCGCAATAGAACTGCAACCCAACCCCCACACACGGAACAACACTACAAACCAACCCTCACACGCAGCAACACTGCAACCCAACACCCACACACGCAGCAACACTGCAACCGAACCCCCGCACGCGCAGCAACACTGCAAACCATCCTCCACCCGCGCAGCAACACTGCAACCCAACCCCCACCCGCGCAGCAACACTGCATCCCAATCCCCACACACGCAGCAACACTGCAACACAACCCACACACGCAGCAACACTGCAACACAACACCCCACACACACAGCAACACTGCAACCCAACCCCCACACGCGCAGCAACACGGCAACCCAACGCCCCCCACGCACATCAACACTGCAACCCTTCCCCTGCACACGCAGCAACACTGCAACCCAACCCCCACCCGCGCAGCAACACTGCAACCCAACCCAAAACATGCATGAACATTGCAACCCAACCCCCCTTCGCGAAGCAACACTGCAACCCAACCCCCACACACGCAGCAGCACTGCAACCCAACCCCCACACACGTAGCAAGACTGCAACCCAAACACCACGTGCGCAGCAACACTGTAACCCAACCCCCACACACGCAGCAACAATGCAACCCAACCCCCACACACGCAGCAACACTGCAACCCAACCCCCACATACTCAGCAACACTGCAACACAACACTCACACGCGCAACAGAACTGCAACCCAACCCCCACACATGCAACAACACTACAAACCAACCCTCAAACGCAGCAACACGGCAACTCAACCCACACACGCACAGCAACAATGCAACCCAACCCCCACACGCACAGCAACACTGCAACCCAACCACCACACGCACAGCAACATTGCAACCCGACCCTCACCCGCGCAGCAACACTGCACCCCAACCCCCACACATGCAGCAACACTGCAACCCAACCCCCACACACGCAGCAACACTGCAGCACAACCCCCACACACGCAGTATCACTGCAACCCAAACCTCACTCACGCAGCAACACTGCAAGCCAACCCACACACGCAGCAACACGGCACCCCAACGCCCACCCACAGCAACACTGCAACCCAACCCCCACATGCAGCAACACAGCAACCCAACCCCCACACATGCAGCAACACTGCAACCCAACCACCACACACGCAGCAACACTGCAACCCAACCCCCACACACGCAGCAACAATGCAACCAACCACCACGCACGCAGCAACACTGCAACCCAACCCACACACACTCAGCAACACTGCAACCCAACACCCACACGCGCAATAGAACTGCAACCCAACCCCCACACACGGAACAACACTACAAACCAACCCTCAAACGCAGCAACACTGCAACCCATCACTCACACACGCAGCAACACTGCAACCGAACCCCCGCATGCGCAGCAACACTGCAAACCATCCCCCAACACTGCAACCCCACCCGCGCAGCAACACTTCAACCTAACCCCCAAACGCAGCAACACTGCAACCCAACCCAAACACGCAGCAACACTGCAACCCAACCCCCACACACGCAGCAACACTGCAACCGAACCCCCAGAGGCGCAGCAACACTGCAACCCAACCCCAACACACGCAGCAACACTGCAACAAAACCCCCACACACGCAGCAACACTGCAACCCAACTCCCACACGCAGCAACACTGCAACCCAAGCCCCACAAGCAGCAACACTGCAACCCAATCCCAACACGCGCAGCAACCCTGCAACCCAAATCCCACACGCAGCAACACTGCAAACCAACCCCCACACGCACAGCAACACTGCAACCCAACCCCCTCACGCACAGCAACACTGCAACCCAACACCCACACGCCCTGCAACACTGCAACCCGACCCCCACCCGCGCAGCAACACTGCAACCCAACCCCCACACACGCAGCAACACTGCAACCCATTTCCCACACGTAGCAACACGGCAACCCAAGCCTCACACGCGCAGCAACACTTCAACCCAACACCCAAACGCAGCAACACTGCAACCCTAACCCCACACGCACTGCAACACTTCAACCCAACCACGACACACACAGCAACACTGCAACCCAACCCCCACACACGCAGCAACACTTCAACCCAACCCCCACACGCAGCAACACTGCAACACAACCCCAACACGTGCAGCAACACTGCAACCCAACCTCCACACGCAGCAACACTGCAACCCAACCCCCACCCGCACAGCAACACTGCAACCCAACCCCCAGACGCACAGAAAGACTGTAACCCAACCCCCACACGCACAGCAACACTGCTACCCAACCCCCACACGCACAGCAACACTGCAACCCGACACCCACCCGCGCAGCAACACTGCAATCCGATCCCCACACACGCAGCAACACTGCAATCCGACCCCCACACACGCAGCAACACTGCAACCCAACCCCCACACACACAGCAACACTACAACCCAACCCCTACATGCAGCAACACTGCAACCCAACGCCCACACGCACAGCAACACTGCAACCCAACCCCCACACGCACAGCAACACTGCAACCCAACCCCCACACGCACAGCAACACTGCAACCCAACCCCCAACACGCACAGCAACACTGCAATCCGACCCCCACCCGAACTTCAACACTGCAACCCGTCCCCCACACACGCAGCAACACTGTAACCCGACCCCCACACACGCAGCAACACTGCAAACCAACCCCCACACACGCAGCAACACTGTAACCCGACCCCCACACACGCAGCAACACTGCAAACCAACCCCCCCACACGCAGCAACACTGCAACACAACCCCCACACACACATCAACACTGCAACCCAACCCACACACACGCAGCAACACTGCAACCCAACCACCACACATGCAGCAATACTGCAACCCAACACCCTCACGCACAGCAACACTGCAACCGAACCCCCACACGCAGCAACACTGCAACCCAACCCCCACACGCACAGCAACACTGCAACCCAACCCCCACACGTACAGCAAAAAAACGGCCACCCAACCCCCACACGCACAGCAACACAGCAACCCGACCCCCACCCGCGCAGCAACACTGCAACCCGACCCCCACACACGCAGCAACACTGCAACCCAACCCCCAAACACGCAGCAACACTGCAACCGAACGCCCACACACGCAGCAACATTGCAACACAACCCCCACACACACGCAGCAACACTGCAACCCAACCATCACACGTGCAGCAACACTGCAACCAAACTCCCACACGCGCAGCAACACTGCAACCCAACCCACACGTGCAGCAACACGGCAACCCAACGCCCACCCGCAGCAACACTGCAACCCAACCCCGACACGCAGCAACACTGCAACCCAACCCCCACCCGCGCAGCAACACTGCAACGCAACCCGAAACACGCATCAACATTGTAACCCAACCCCCATTCGCGCAGCAACACTGCAACCAAACCCCCACACACGCAGCAACACTGCAACCCAACCCCGACACACGCAGCAACACTGCAACCGAACCCCCAGATGCGCAGCAACATTGCAAGCCAACACCAACACAAGCAGCCACACTGCAACCTAACCCCCACACACGCAGCAACACTGCAACCTAACCCCCACACGCAGCAACACTGCAACCCAATTCCCACAAGCAGCAACACTGCAACCCAACCCCAGCACGCGCATCAACCCTGCAACCCAACCCCCACACGCAGCAACACTGCAACCCAACCCCCACACGCACAGCAACACTGCAACCCAACTCCCACACGCACAGCAACACTGCAACCCGACCCCCACACACGGAGCAAAACTGCAACCCAACCCCCAAACACGCAGCAACACTGCAACCCAATCCCCACACGCAGCAACACTGCAACCCAACCCCCACACGCAGCAACACGGCAACCCAACCCCCACGCGCGAAGCAACACTTCAACCCAACCACCAAACGCAGCAACACTGCAACCCAAACCCCACACGCACTGCAACACTTCAACCCATCCTCGACACGCACAGCATCACTGCAACCTAACCCCCACACACGCAGCAAAACTTCAACCCAACCCCCACCCGCGCAGCAATACTGCAATCCGATCCCCACACACGCAGCAACACTGCAACCCGAACCCCACAAACGCAGCAACTCTGCAACCCAACACCCACACACGCAGCAACACTGCAACCCTACCCCAACACATGCAGCAACACTGCAACCCAACCTCCACACGCAGCAACACTGCAACCCAACCCCCACACGCACAGCAACACTGCAACCCAACCAACACACGCACAGCAACACTGCAACCCAACCCCCACAGGCACAGCAACACTGCTGCCAAAACCCCACACGCACAGCAACACTGCAACCCGACCCCCACCCGCGCAGCAACACTGCAATCCGATCCCCACACACACAGCAACACTGCAACCCGATCCCCACACACACAGCAACACTGCAACCCAACACCTGCACACGCAGCAACACTGCAACCCAACCCCCACACACGCAGCAACAATGCAACCCAACCCCCACACGCACAGCAACACTGCAACACAACCCCCACACACGCATCAACACTGCAACCCAACCCCCACATGCAGCAACATTGCAACGCAACACCCACACGCACAGCAACACTGCAGCTCAACCACCACACGCAGCAACACTGCAACCCCACCCCCACACGCGCAGCAACACTGCAACCCAACCCCCACACGCGGCACCACTGCAACCTAACCCCCACACGCACAGCAACACTGCAACGCAACCCCCACACGCACAGCAACACTGCAACCCATCCCCTACACACGCAGCAACACTGCAACCCAACCCCCACCCGATGCAGCAACACTGCAACCCAACCCCCATTCGCGCAGCAACACTGCAACACAACACCCACACACGCAGCAACACTGCAAGCCAACCCCCACAGGCGCAGCAACACTGCAACCCAACCCCAACACACGCATCAACACTGCAACCCAACCCCCACACACGCAGCAACACTGCAACCCAACCCCCACACGCACAGCAACACTGCAACTCAACCCCCACACGCAGCAACACTGCAACCCAACCCCCACACGCGCAGCAACACTGCAACCCAACCCCCACACGCGCAGCAACACTGCAACCCAACCCCCACACGCAGCAACACTGCAACCCAACCCCCACACGCACAGCAACACTGCAACACAACCCCCACACGCACAGCAACACTGCAACCCATCCCCTACACACGCAGCAACACTGCAACCCAACCCACACCCGCGCAGCAACACTGCAACCCAACCCAAAACACGCATCAACATTGCAACCCAACCCCCATTCGCGCAGCATCACTGCAACCCAACCCCAACACACGCAGCAACACTGCATCCCAACACCCACACCCGCAGCAACACTGCAACCCAACGCCCACAGGCGCAGCAACACTGCAACCCAACCCCCACACATGCAGCAACACTGAAACCCAACCACAACACGCACAGCAACACTGCAACCCAATCCCCACACGTAGCAACACAGCAACCCACCGCCCACACGCAGCAACACTGCAATCCAACCCCCACATGCAGCAACACTGCAATGCAACCCCCAAACACACAGCAAGACTGCAACCCAACCCCCACACGCAGCAACACTGCAACTCAACACCCACACACGCAGCAACACTGCAAACCAACTCCCACACGCGCATTAAAACTGCAACCCAACCCCCACACACGCAACAACACTACAAACCAACCCTCACACGCAGCAACACTGCAACCCAACACCCACACACGCAGCAACACTCTAACCGAATCCCCACACGCGCAGCGACACTGCAACCCAACGCCCACACGCACAGCAACACTGCAACCCAACCCCCACCCGCGCAGCAACACTGCAACCCAACCCCCACATGCAGCAACACGGCAACTCAACCCCCACACGCAGCAATACTGCAACCCAACCCTCACACGCAGCAACACTGCAACCCAACCCCCACACGCACAGCAACACTGCAACCCAACCCCCACCCGCACAGCAACACTGGAACCCAACCCCCACACACACAGCAACACTGCAATGCAACCCCCACACGCACAGCAACACTGCAACCCAACCCCCACATGCGCAGCAACACAGCAACCCAACCCCCACCCGCGCAGCAACACTGCAACCCAACCCCCACATGCGCAGCAACACTGCAACCCAACCCCCACATGCGCAGCATCACTGCAACCCAACCCCCACACGCGCTGCAACACTGCAAACCAACTCCCACACGCGCATTAAAACTGCAACCCAACCCCCACACACGCAACAACACTACAAACCAACCCTCACACAACGCAACACTGCAACCCAACACCCACACACGCAGCAACACTCTAACCGAACCCCCACACGCGCAGCGACACTGCAACCCAACGCCCACATGCACAGCAACACTGCAACCCAACCCCCACCCGCGCAGCAACGCTGCAACCCAACCCCCACATGCGCAGCAACACTGCAACCCAACCCCCACATGCACAGCATCACTGCAACCCAACCCCCACACGCGCTGCAACACTGCAACCCAACCCCCACATGCGCTGCAACACTGCAACCCAAACCCACGCATGCACCAACACTGCAACCCAACCCCCACACGCAGCAACACTGCAACCCAACCACCACACGTGTAGCAACACTGCAACCCAACCCCCGCACATGCATCAACACTGCATCCCAATCCCTGCACACGTAGCAACACAGCAACCCAACCCCCCACACGCAGCAACACTGCAACCCAACCCCCACACGCACAGCAACACTGCAACCCGGCACCCACCTGCGCAGCAACACTGCAACCTGACCCCCACACACGCAGCAAATCTGCAACCCAACCCCCACACGCACAGCAACACTGCAACCCAACCCCCACCCACGCAGAAACACTGCAACCCAACGCCCACCCGCGCAGCAACACTGCAACCCAACCCCCACAAGCGCAGCAACACTGCAACACAACCCCCACACATGCAGCAACACTGCAACCCAATCCCCACACGCAGACACACTGCAACCCAACCCTCACACGCAGGTACACTGCAACCCAACCCCCACACGCACAGCAACACTGCAACCCAACCCCCACACTCAGCAACACTGCAACCCGAACCCCACATGCGCAGCAACACTGCAACCCAACACCCACACGCTCAGCAACACTGCAACCCACCCCCCACACGCGCAGCAACACTGCAACCCAACCCCCACACGCAGCATTACTGCAAACCAACTCCCCACAGGCGCAGCAACACTGCAACCCAACCCCCACCGGCGCAGCAACACTGCATCCCAACCCCCACACACGCAGCAACACTGCAACCCAACCCCAACCCGCGCAGCAACACTGCAACCCAACCCCCACACACGCAGCAACATTGCAACCCAACCCCCACCCGCGCAGCAACACTGCAACCCAACCCCCACACACGCAGCAACACTGCAACCCACACGCGCATCAAAACTGCAACCCAACACCCACACACGCAGCAACACTGCAAACCAACCCCCACATGCACAGCAACACTGCAGCCGAACCCCCCCACGCGTAGCAATACTGCACTCCAACACCCACGTGCGCAGTAACACTGCAACCCAACCGTCACACACAGCAACACTGCAACCCAACCCCCACACGCACAGCAACACTGCAACCCGGCACCCACCCGCGCAGCAACACTGCAACCTGACCCCCACAGACGCAGCAACACTGCAACCCAACCCCCACATGCACAGCATCACTGCAACCCAACCCCCACCCACGCAGAAACACTGCAACCCAACGCCCACCCGCGCAGCAACACTGCAACCCAACGCCCACAAGCGCAGCAACACTGCAACACAACCCCCACACATGCAGCAACACTGCAACCCAATCCCCACACGCAGACACACTGCAACCCAACCCTCACACGCAGGTACACTGCAACCCAACCCCCACACGCACAGCAACACTGCAACCCAACCCCCACACTCAGCAACACTGCAACCCGAACCCCACATGCGCAGCAACACTGCAACCCAACACCCACACGCTCAGCAACACTGCAACCCACCCCCCACACGCGCAGCAACACTGCAACCCAACCCCCACACGCAGCATTACTGCAAACCAACTCCCCACACGCGCAGCAACACTGCAACCCAACCCCCACTGGCGCAGCAACACTGCATCCCAACCCCCACACACACAGCAACACTGCAACCCAACCCCCACCCGCGCAGCAACACTGCAACCCAACCCCCACACACGCAGCAACATTGCAACCCAACCCCCACCCGCGCAGCAACACTGCAACCCAACCCCCACACACGCAGTAACACTGCAACCCACACGCGCATCAAAACTGCAACCCAACACCCACACACGCAGCAACACTGCAAACCAACCCCCACATGCACAGCAACACTGCAGCCGAACCCCCCCACACGTAGCAATACTGCACTCCAACACCCACGTGCGCAGTAACACTGCAACCCAACCGTCACACACAGCAACACTGCAACCCAACCCCCACACACACAGCAACACTGCAACCCAACCCCCACATGCAGCAACACTGCAACCCAACGACCACACTCACATCAACACTCCAACCCAACCCCCACATGCGCAGCATCACTGCAACCCAACCCCCACACGCGCTGCAACACTGCAACCCAACCCCCACATGCGCTGCAACACTGCAACCCAAACCCACGCATGCACCAACACTGCAACCCAACCCCCACACGCAGCAACACTGCAACCCAACCACCACACGTGCACCAACACTGCAACCCAACCCCCACACGTGTAGCAACACTGCAACCCAACCCCCGCACATGCATCAACACTGCATCCCAATCCCCGCACACGTAGCAACACTGCAACCCAACCCCCCACACGCAGCAACACTGCAACCCAACCCCCACACGCACAGCAACACTGCAACCCGACCCCCACCCGCGCAGCAACACTGCAACCTGACCCCCACACACGCAGCAACACTGCAACCCAACCCCCACACGCACAGCAACACTGCAACACAACCCCCACCCACGCAGCAACACTGCAACCCAACGCCCACCCGCGCAGCAACACTGCAACCCAACACCCCACACGCAGCAACACTGCAACCCAATCCCCACACGCAGCAACACTGCAACCCAACCCCCACACGCAGCAACACGGCAACCCAACCCCCACGCGCGAAGCAACACTTCAACCCAACCACCAAACGCAGCAACACTGCAACCCAAACCTCACACGCACTGCAACACTTCAACCCATCCTCGACACGCACATCAACACTGCAACCCAACCCCCACCCGCGCAGCAACACTGCAACCCAACCCAAAACACGCATCAACATTGCAACCCAACACCCAATCACGCAGCAACTCTGCAACCCATCCCCGACACACGCAGCAACACTGCAACCCAACCCACACACACGCAGCAACACTGCAACCCAACCCCCACAGGCGCAGCAACACTGCGACCCAACCCTCACACGCGCAGCAACAATGCAACCCAACCCCCTCACGCGCAGCAACACTGCAACCCAACCCCCACACGCAGCAGCACTGCAACCCAACTCCCACACGCACAGCAACACTGCAACCCAACCCCCTCACACACAGCAACACTGCAGCACATCCCCTACACACGCAGCAACACTGCAACCCAACCCCCACCCGCGCAGCAACACTGCAAACCAACCTGACACACGCATCAACATTACAACCCAACCCCCACCCGCGCAGCAAGACTGCAACCCACCCCCCACATGCGCAGCAACACTGCAACCCAACCCCCACACACGCAGCAAACTGCAACCCAAGCCCCACACGCAGCAACACTGCAACCCAACGCCTACACGCAGCAACACTGCAACCCAAACCACACATGCACAGCATCACTGCAACCCAACCCCCACACGCGCTGCAACACTGCAACCCAACCCCCACATGCGCTGCAACACTGCAACCCAAACCCACGCATGCACCAACACTGCAACCCAACCCCCACACGCAGCAACACTGCAACCCAACCACCACACGTGTAGCAACACAGCAACCCAACCCCCACACACGCAGCAACACTGCAACCTAACCCCCACACGCACAGCAACACTGCAACCCGGCACCCACCCGCGCAGCAACACTGCAACCTGACCCCCACACACGCAGCAACACTGCAACCCAACCCCACACGCACAGCAACACTGCAACCCAACCCCCACCCACGCAGAAACACTGCAACCCAACGCCCACCCGCGCAGCAACACTGCAACACAACCCCCACACATGCAGCAACACTGCAACCCAATCCCCACACGCAGACACACTGCAACCCAACCCTCACACGCAGGTACACTGCAACCCAACCCCCACACGCACAGCAACACTGCAACCCAACCCCCACACTCAGCAACACTGCAACCCGAACCCCACATGCGCAGCAACACTGCAACCCAACACCCACACGCTCAGCAACACTGCAACCCACCCCCCACACGCGCAGCAACACTGCAACCCAACCCCCACACGCAGCATTACTGCAAACCAACTCCCCACACGCGCAGCAACACTGCAACCCAACCCCCACCGGCGCAGCAACACTGCATCCCAACCCCCACACACGCAGCAACACTGCAACCCAACCCCCACCCGCGCAGCAACACTGCAACCCAACCCCCACACACGCAGCAACATTGCAACCCAACCCCCACCCGCGCAGCAACACTGCAACCCAACCCCCACACACGCAGTAACACTGCAACCCACACGCGCATCAAAACTGCAACCCAACACCCACACACGCAGCAACACTGCAAACCAACCCCCACATGCACAGCAACACTGCAGCCGAACCCCCCCACGCGTAGCAATACTGCACTCCAACACCCACATGCGCAGTAACACTGCAACCCAACCGTCACACACAGCAACACTGCAACCCAACCCCCACACTCACAGCAACACTCCAACCCAACCCCCACATGCGCAGCATCACTGCAACCCAACCCCCACACGCGCTGCAACACTGCAACCCAACCCCCACATGCGCTGCAACACTGCAACCCAAACCCACGCATGCACCAACACTGCAACCCAACCCCCACACGCAGCAACACTGCAACCCAACCACCACACGTGCACCAACACTGCAACCCAACCCCCACACGTGTAGCAACACTGCAACCCAACCCCCGCACATGCATCAACACTGCATCCCAATCCCCGCACACGTAGCAACACAGCAACCCAACCCCCCACACGCAGCAACACTGCAACCCAACCCCCACACGCACAGCAACACTGCAACCCGACCCCCACCCGCGCAGCAGCACTGCAACCTGACCCCCACACACGCAGCAACACTGCAACCCAACCCCCACAAACGCAGCAACACTGCAACCCAACCCCCACACACGCAGCATCATTGCAACCCAACCCCCCCACACGCAGCAACTCTGCAACACAACCCCCACACACGCAGCAACACTGCAACCCAACACCCACATGCACAGCAACACTGTAACCCATCCCCCACACACGAAGCAGCACTGCAACCCAACCCCCACCCGCGCATCAACACTGGAACCCAACGCCCACACACGCAGCAACACTGCAACCCAACACCCACACGCACAGCAACACTGCAACCCAACCCCCACCCGCACAGCAACACTGCAACCCAACCCCCACACGTGCACCAACACTGCTTCCCAATCCCCGCACACGTAGCAACACTGCAACCCAACCCCCACACGCAGAAACACTGCAACCCAACTCCCACACGTGCAGCAACACTGCATTCCAATCCCCCCACACGCAGCAATACTGCACCCCAACACCACGCGCGCAGTAACACTCCATCCCAACCCTCACATGCAGCAACACGGCAACCCAGCCCCCACATGCAGCAACACTGCCACCCAACCTCCACAGGCGCAGCAACACTGCAGCCCAACCCCCCCACGCACAGCAATACTGCACCCCAACCCCCACGCATGCAGTAACACTCCATCCCAACCCTCACATGCAGCAACATTGCAACCCAACCCCCACACACACAGCAACACTCCAACCCAACCCCCACACGCAGCAACACTGCCACCCAACCCCCACACGCAGTAACACGGCCACCCAACCCCCACATGCGCAGCAACACCACCACCTTAGCCCCACACGTGCAGCATCACTGCAATCCAACCCCCACACACAGCAACACTGCCACCCAACCCCCACACGCAGCCACACGGCAACCCAACCCCCACATGCGCAGCAACACTGCAATCCAACCCCCACGTGCACAGCAACACTCCAACCCAACCCCCAAATGTGCAGCACCACTGCAACCTTACCCCCACACGTGCAGCATCACTGCAACCCAACCCCCACACGCACAGCAACACTGCAACCCAACCCCCACACAGCAACACTGCAACCAAACCCCCACACATGCCACACTACAACCAACACTGCAACCCAACTCCCACACACAGCAACACTGCAACCAACACTGCAACCCAACCCCCACACAGAGCAACAGTACAGCCCAACCCCAACACTGCAACCCAACTCCCACACAGCCACATTGCAACCAATACTGCAACCCACACCCCACACACAGCAACACTGCAACCCAATCCCCACAATGCAACCAGCACTGCAGCCCAAACCCCACACACAGCAACACTGTAACAAAACTGCAACCCAACCCCCACAGTGCAACCCAAACCCAACCCACACAGCAACATTGCAACCCAACCCCCACACCCAGCAACACTGTAACCCAACCCCACATGCTGCAACACTCTAATCCAGCCCCACATGCAACAGCATTGTATTACTGTCACCCCACCCCACATAGTACACAATATCCAACTGAGGACATTTGTAAAAGTTTAGAATGACTTCCTTGTCTTTTTTATTCAATGCCCCCATTTACCAAATCAAGTATCCTGTATGTTTTCTTAACCACCTTATTACCAAGTCCTGCCACCTTCAAGGATTTGTGAATATGTCCCCAGGTCTTTCCGCTCTTGTAACCCCTCAAATTAGTCCCATTAGGTTATACAGTGTCTCCAATGGATCTCCCACAGTGTGTCACTACATGCTAATCCACATTAAATTGTATCTGCAATGTGTCTGCCGATTTCACCAGACTCTCACAGACCTGAAATATTGCAGGGGATTTTATGGAGCCAACAAGAGCAAGAAACTCAATTAGAATCTGAATTAGGCAGGATGTGAAATTCTGATTTTCCAACGGCCAGTTGAGATGCACAGGTGAAGTGAGTGGCATGATTGTGGCATTTCAAGCATTAGGCCATCCTGTGGCGAGTTTGTACCTGTAATCCATGAATACTCATTAGTGTGAAACATTTTTTAATGAAGTCCTACCTTGGGGATAAAGTCAGAGTGCACAAGAATCTTGTGGCACCCGGTTCACGATCACTTAAAGGTTGCATGCACCTGTCGGCTTTGTGTAGTTGTTTTCCCTTGTTGACCTCTGCAGCACAAGGGAGGGGAGCAGGAGAATGGCACCTTGCGTGGAGGCTCAGGACTGGCAAGGGTGAGGCAGTGGTGAGTGGATTTTTGGAGTAGGGTTGGGGGTGTGAAGGAATGGAAGTGGGATCGAGGGGGGGAAAAAGGGTGGAGTCGGGGGCATGAAGTGGGAAAGTGCTGGTGTCCTGGGTGCAGTGGGGGAAGGTGGTGGGGGAAGGTGGGGGCCAGTCAATCAAAGTAAGAAAATGGGGGGCCTTAAAGGGTGCTTCCAAATGTGTATCCATCTTGGGCTGTTGGCTGGCAGAGTCTTTAAAGGGCTTTGAGTTCACCTACAACATTTCAATTACCCTCCGTGAGAGTGATCTCAGACAACGTCCTTTACAATGTATAGAAGGGAGGACCAGCTGAGCCTGCAAGTTCAGCCAAGTCCCACAGAGTGGAGAGTGCAACACTGGAAACTAACATGAACATTCAATAAAGAGTGAACAAAAAAAAACCACAACATTGTTTCTTCCACAATAAAGGAAGTGTCCAAAATTCTCCTATAACCATCAGTGCTTCCCAACCATGACATGTGCCAGTACAGTTAGCTCTCTGGCTAAGCTGGTCTCAACAAATAAAGATTATGCACACAGGAGTAATGTAATGTGAAATATTTACAAGTGAAATTTAGATTTGAAAAACACATGTGCCAACCTTGTGCTCTCAAATCACATGTTAACGGAGATGGAGTTGGGCAGGAAAATTTTGGCCGCGCTGCTGAAACTCCCTGTTTGACCAGGAGACGGTTTTATAACCCACTTGTATCTGCTGCATTGTCAGCTGGTTGTGAGTTTCACCAATGAAAAGCTTCCCCTACTGATAAATCGCACGTGTTTTCCTTGCACACCTCTGGCACTTAGAATTCTAATTGTAATTGTGTGGGGCATGGGAAAGAGAGAGAGAGAGAGAGAGAGAGCAGCTAAGTGGTGCACAGGTGTGGTTACAATGTTGGGAGCGGTGCACTGTTGACAGAATCCCAGCCATTAACTGCTGAGTGTTTCCAGTTTTTTGTTTTTACTATAACCAAGTTTTGTATCACCCTGAAATTTCAAAATTGTACACCCTAGACCCGGCCCAGCAATATTTACATATTGAATAGAATACAAGCTGAGACTATGGAACCTCCGCTCACCACTGAATGATTTCAGTCCATCTATAATTCCCATATAATTAAATTGCGTCCCTCCAAGTCTTGCTGAGGTCTAATGCCCAGGACTTTTTTTTATCCTTTCATGGGATATGGGCGTCGCTAGTAGGACCAACATTTATTGCCTATTCCTTTCTGTCAAAGGAGCCTTTGTGAGTCTCTGCAGTGCATTTTGTATATAATACACATTGCTTCATCTGTGTAGATGGAAGGGGTGAATGTTTAAGTTTGTGGATGGGATGCTGATCAAGTGAACTTTGTCCTGGATGGTGTCAAACTTCTTGAGTGTTGTTGGAGCTGCATTCATCCAGGCAAATGGGGAGAATTCCATCACACTCCTGACTTGTGCCTTGGACAGGCTTTGGGGAGTCAGGAGGTGAGTTACTCGTCGCAGGATTCCTAGCCTCTGACCTGCTCTTATAGCCACAGTATTTATATGGCTAGTCCAGTTCAGTTTCTGGTCAATGGTAATCCCCAGGATGTTGATAGTGGGGGATTCAGTGATGGTAATGCCATTGAACATCAAGGGGCGATGGTCAGGTTTTCTCTTGTTGGTCATTGCCTGGCACTTGTGTGGCATGAATATTACTTGCCACCCGTCAGCCCAAGCCTGGATATTGTCCAGCTCTCGCTGCATTTGGACATGGACTGCTTCAGTATCTGAGGAGTCGCAAATGAAGTTGAACATTGTTCAAATCATCAGCAATCATCCCCACCTCTGACCTTATGATGAAAGGAAGGTCATTGGTGAAGCAGCTGAAGATGTTTGGGCCGAGGACACTACGCTGAGGAACTCCTGAAGTGATGTCCTGGGACTAAGATGACTGACATCCAACAACCACAACCATCTTCCTTTGTGCTAGGTATGACTCCAACCAGTGGAGAGATTTCCCCCTGATTCCCATTGATTCCAGTTTTACTAGGGCTCCTTGATGCCACACTCGGTCAAATGCTGCCTTGATTAGAACGAGAGGCCATAGTTTTAGGCTAAGGGGTGGTAGATTTAAATCAGAGATGAGGAGGAATTACTTTTCTCAAAGGGTCGTGAATCTGTGGAATTCACTACCTCAGAATGCAGTGGATGCCAGGACGCTGAATAAATTTACGGAGGAGATAGACAGATTTTTAATTAGTAACGGGGTGAAAGGTTATGGGGAGAGGGTGGGAAATTGGAGTTGAGGCCGAAATGAGATCAGCCATGATCGTATTGAATGGCGGGGCAAGCTCGAGGGGCTGAATTGCCTACTCCTGCTCCTAGTTCTTATGTTCTTATGTTCTTATGTTATGTTGATGTCAAGGACAGTAACTCTCAACTCACCTCAGGAGTTCAGCTCTTCCATCCATGTTTGGCCCAAGGCTGTAATTAGGTCAGGAGCCAAGTGACCCTGGCAGAACCCAAACTGAGCTTCAGTGAGCAGGTTATTGCTAAGTAAGTACTGTTGATAGCACTTCTGATGACCCCGTCCATCACTTTGCTAATGATAGAGAGCAGGTTGATGGGGCAGTAATTTTTCAGATGGATTTGTTCTGGTTTTTGTGGACAGAACATACCTGGGCAATTTTCCACAATGTTAGGTAGATACCTGTGTTATAGCTGTACTGGAACAGCTTGGCTAGGGACGCAGCTAGTTCTGGAGCACAAGTCTTCGGTACTATTGGCAGGGTGGTGTCAGGGCCCATAGCCATTGCAGTATCAGGTGCTGATAACTTATATAAAGAAACCTGAACTCCAGTTACTAGTTGCAAGAATGACACCACAGATTTAATGTTTTCAGACTTTTACTGTAATAAAAAGACTAAAAACACTATTGACTAATGCGGAGTGAAATGAATTGCCTGAAGTTTGGGATATGTGATGCTGGGGACCATAGCAGGAGGCCAACATGGATCATCATTTGGTACTTCTGGCTGAAGATACTTGCAAATGCTTCAGTCTTGTCTTTTGTACTGATTTGCTGGGCTCCCCCATCATTGAGGGTGGGGATATATTGTCGGCAACTTATACTTCAAAACACAAAGGAGAACGTTTCCTTTTTTCTTTTAGCACAACTGAAAACACACTTCATAGATATAGTTCACACTGCCCTTTAAGTAGACATTCAATTCTCCCGGAACCAGCCCAAGGTGATTTTTGGCTCTCAGGGGTTTACTTCTGTTCTTTTCCTTCCTCAGCCTGGGAACTTTTAATCTCAGAACTGTCTTTCAGGGTGAGGTTTTTTCCCTGAAGATTCTTCCTTTAGTGAAAGCTAGGTGAATACTCCAGCCTCATTTTAACTCCTCATAAATTCAGTCTGTTCAGTCCGAGTGTGACCTCCCACCCCCATTCCTGTGTGGTGAACCATAGTGTCTTGCTGCCTATAGCTGTTCTCCCTCTCCTGGATTGTGGCAAACTAACCTTGTCTGTGAATTTTCAGGGGTATCTTAGACCTTTCCCTTTTCAAAGCCTGTCTCTGTGGCAATGTGAATCACAAGGACCTTGTATCCAGGTAGAATTGCTGATTAGCTGCCCTTGAGAGCCCAACTCTCTTTTACCTTGGAAGTAAATGGACATTTTAAAGCACAACTGTTTACAAACCGACATTCTCAACACTTTTCTGGGACTTTAGAGACTCGCAGTCTATCCACTATTGGCAATAAGGCTGCTGTTATTGTCTCCAGGTGTAAACACCTTCTTCCCAGTGAAACAATTTGGCCCTGTTTAATCTCCAACAATCAAGCCACCCAGGCTTGCTCTCAGGCAAACTTCAGAATAGACCCCCTTCCTTTTACCTTAAATGAAAGACACTGTCCCAAAACATAACAAACTTATATACCTCATAATTGTAACAACATGTAGTGAATCGATTTGGCTGAAGACTGGTATCTGTGATGCTGGGGACCACAAGAGGAGGCTAGGCTGGATCATCCACTTAGCACTTTTGGCTGATGATTGTTGCAAATGTTTCAGTCTTATCTTCTCAGGGGAGGGAACATTTTGTGAACCCTCCTCCTCCACCTATTTAATTGTCCACCACAATTCACGACTGGATGTGGTGGGACTGCAGTTACACCAGATGAGGTCTAACAATAAATTCCTGTAACAGTAGCATCACTCTCTCCCCTTTATCTTGTACATAAAGACCAACATCCCATTAGACTTTTAAAATATCATTTATAACTGTCAACGGGCTTTTGCTGTAATGAAACTTTGATCTCTGTACATTTATCTTTCCTAGCTTCTAGCTGGGCAGCCCAGTGGGGAGCAGGGGAGGGCTGGGGGTGGTGGGGAGGGGTAGGCAGCCGTTGTGCTGGAACCTTGCAATAAAATGTTCAACCCTTTGACCAGTTTCACTCACAGTATGATCGTGAATGAACGGTTGTGAATTTCTAAGTGTGGCATCAAGGAGCCCGAGCAAAACTGGAGTCAATGGGAATCAGGGGGAAAACTCTCCACTTGTTGGAGTCATACCTAGCACAAAGGAAGATGGTTGTGGTTGTTGGAGGTCAGTCATCTCGGCTCGAGGATATCACTGCAGGAGTTCCTCAGGGTAGTGTCCTTGGCCCAACCATCTTCAACTGCTTCAACAATGACCTTCCTTCCATCATAAGGTTAGATGTGGGGCCGTTTGCTGATGATTTGCACAAAGTTCAGCACCATTCACAACTCCTCAGATACTGAAGCAGTCCATGTCCAAATGCAGCAAGGCCTGGACAATATCCAGGCTTGGACTGAATGTCTCCAACAAGAGAGAATCTAACCACCTCCCCTTCACATTCAATGGCATTACCACTGCTGAATCCCCCCACTGAATGGGGGTTACCATTGATCAGAAACTGAACTGGACTAGCCATATAAATACTGTGGCTTCAAGGGGAGGTTAGAGGCTGGGAATTCTGTGGAGGGTAACTCACCTCCTGACTCCCCAAAGCCTGTCCACCATTTGCAAGGCACAAGTCAGGAGTGTGATGGAATACTCCCCACTTGCCTAGATGAGTGCAGCTCCCACAACACTGAAGAAGCTGGACACCGATCAGGACAAAGCAGCCCACATGATTGGCACCCCATCATCACCTTAAATATTCACTCCTTCCATTAGTGCAGCACAGTAGCAGCAGTGTGCACCATCTACATGATGCACTGCAGAAATTCATCAAGGCTCCTTCGACAGCACCTTCCGAGGTTCTCCAATGAGTGCCTTGCTGCCCTCCTCGAGGAGGTGGCAGCACGCTACAAGATCCTGGTGCCAAGGGACGAGAGGAGGAGGCACACCCCCCCCACCCAACAAAATGTTCCTGGGAGGAGGTGGCATCACATGTCAGCTCCCACGATGTGGTGCGACGCACCTGGGTGCAGTGCCGCAAGCGATTTAATGACCTCCTGCAATCGGGAAGGGTGAGTACCGCATTGGCATGGGTCACTTAGCACAGCAGTCAGGCTCCCCCCACCCCCCCCACCCCGCACACCCCTGGCACCACCCCCCCCACCCGTCACCCCCCTGGCACCACCCCCCCCCACCCGTCACCCCCCTGGCACCACCCACCCACCACCTCAGAATTTTGTTTTGTATTCATCCATTCACAGGATGTGGGCTTCGCTGGCTGGGCCAGCATTTATTGCCCATCCTTAATTGCCCTTGAGAAGGTGGTGTTGAGCTGCCTTCTTGAACCGCTGCAGTCTATGTGGTGTAGGTACACCCACAGTGCTGTTAGGAAGGGAGTTCCAGGATTTTGACCCAGCGACAGTGAAGGAACGGCGATATATTTCCAAGTCAGGATGGTGAGTGACTTGGAGGGGAACTTGCAGGTGGTGGTGTTCCGATTTATCTGCTGCCCTTGTCCTTCTAGATGGTAGTGGTTCAGAAGTTCTTAGAGTGTGAGTGGCAAATGTGATGGAGGCAGCATCTGGGCAAGGGCCTCAGCCCTGGCTGCTTGGAGTGAGTGTATGGTGGCTCCAGGGTCACGAATTGGATGAGCCCTGCAAGGTTTCCTTCAGGCGGGCGTGGTCAGGCTACAATGGCAATGCAGCTACAGGGTGGACTAATCAATGCTCCTCTCTCCTTTCAGGAGAAGACAGCGCACAATAATGCTGAGTGGCTGCGGACTGGCGGAGGGCAGCCCCACCTTCTCATCATCACCAGATACAAGCAGAAGGCACTGGAGCTGGAGAGGCGCCATGCGCCCAGGTCAGCCGGCTGCGGTGAGGTTGGGGTGCCACTGGGAGGTAAAAGTGCCGAGTATTGAGTCCACAATATTGTCATTGCAAAGATTCTACTGTTGACTGTATATTGATTTCAGCCTCCAACATGGGATCCCCATTGATAATGGAAGGAGGAACGCATCCTGATCTGGGTGCCAGATATGCACATTAACAGTGTAATTGGACTTCAACTAATCAAATGTCCTTGTTTTTCCTTTCAGCCTCACCAGAGCGCGCCCGGACTCAGGAAGCAGAGGGACCACCGCCTGTGGTCACACCCTTTCTGCACGTTCAGGGAGTGGAATCCCTTCCAGTTGATGAAGGCACCCGGCTCACTCCCTGGCACCTTGATGGCCGCATGTGTGCAGTCGATGGCACCCTGGACACGGGGGAACCCAGCAATCGCTGTGAAGCTCGTGGCTCTCTCTGCCTGGCTGGCCTCCTCCGTGTGGTAGCGAACGAAAGTCAATGAACACCTGAACTGATGCAACTGTGGACAGCTGATTGGGAGACTCCACAAAGATCACCCACCGACCCCTGGAAAGAGCCGGGGGCATAGAAGTTAAGGGCAACCGTGACCTTCAGCGCCACTGGCATGGGGTGTCCACCCACACAGTCAGAGCTGATCTCAGGCCCGATCATCTGACAGATGGAGGTCACTGTCTCCCTTGAGAGGCGGAGCCTCCTTCGGCATTGCACCTCGGACATATTGAGGTAGCTGCATCGCTGCCTGTAAACCCTGGCAGCAGGATAGTGGCATCTTCTGCGGCCCCTTCCGCCTTGGACTTCCTGTGGGCCCTGCGCCCCTTGTGCCTGCGCCTCTCCTCCCATAGATGGCTCGCCTGGAGGCTGAATAGGGACACCTGGCCCCTCCCCCTTCTGTCCCTCTCTTCCTCCTCAGAGGAGGTGCCTCCAGCGGAGACCGCAATCCCTATTCCTAGGGTAAGGGAAGGCTGTCTGATACCTAGAAGGCCCCAAGTATTATGATTCATCTGGAGTCCTGAACTGAGGCCTGTTATTTCTGTCAAAGCAGCTCAGGAGCGAAATGAAGTTGTCCTGTTCACACAAGCAAGCAGCAGTGAGTAATAAACTAAAGTTCTAACAATTCAAATTAGTGAGCCCTCTCACCCCTCTTACCCAGCCCGTGGGTGAGGTTTTAAAAACGTGGCCTACCCGCCAGCCTGTTGCACCCGTGAGCCACCCTGAAGATCGCACGGGCTGCGAAAAATCGTTCTCAATTGCTGCCTCAGGGGCCTTAACCGGCCCATTAATTAATGGCGGGCGCGCCCTCCGAACACATAGCCCGCCTTCCGAAATATCGCGATGGCGCGGGGTGACGTCGGGACACATGCCCGATGTCACCGTGCGTCATTTTAGGCGTTGGCGTGTCGGGCCCATCCCCGCATGCTGACTGAAAAATTCTGCCCATTAATCAGTTGATGCCTGGTCCTAGATAATAGGGGCCTAATTCTGTCCCAATCACAGGAAACAGCTTCCTGTTTACTCAAAACTATTATCTCATTGATTGCACCTGCAAGAAACTCAAACAAATCTTTAACATGAGAGATTTATCTATTGAGTGCAATAAATGGGCAGAGATTCAATTCTTGATGCGAATCGTAACGGGTGAGTAAATGAACGTTATAGAATTTGAAAGAATTAAACTCCATCTCAGAAGCTCCCTGAGCTGCTCAGTTTGAACAACATGTCAAATGTTACACAGGAGGCGGGGCCAATGGCTGAGTAACTTTAGACTCGCAGGACGGCTCCAGCACATTTAGACTCAACACCGAGCGACTCCTGGCCCTCCACAACATCCAGAATTTCCCTCCTCAGCCTCTCTCCTACTTCCCCCCCCTCCCTCCCAGCGTTCCCTCCCTCTTCCCTCATCCCATCTCCCTTTACACTCCTCCAACCTCAGTCTCCAGTGTTCATTTCAATATATAACTTAACATATCGTGAGAAAGAAGGAAAGACATTTAAATTCGACTGCACCATTCATGACCTCCCTGTCCCAGAGCACTTTTCAACCAATGAAGTACTTTGAAGTAGACTCACTGCTCTAATGTAGGCAACCTGGCAGCCAATTAGCGCAGAGCAAGATCTCATAAATAATGGTGAGATAAATGGTCATGTAATCTGATTTAGTGATGACGCTTAAGGAATAAATATTGTCCCCAAGACACCAGAGAGAACTCTCAGAGAATGGATTCTCTAAGTGTCAATTAAATCTCTTTTATCCTTTGGGCCTGGGCTTCATACTTTTTTCTTGTTCTTTCATGGGATGTGGTCTTTGCTGGCTGGGCCAGCATTCATTGCCCATCCCTGGTTGCCCTTGAGAAGGTGGTGGTGAGCTGCCTTCTTGAACCTCTGCAGTCCCTGTGGTGTAGGTACACCCACAGTGCTGTGGGGAAGGGAGTTCCAGGATTTTGACCCAGCGACAGTGAAGGAACGGCGATATATTTCCAAGTCAGGATGGTGAGTGACTTGGAGGGAACTTCCAGGTGGTGGTGTTCCCATGCAGTAAGGACACATTATCAGTTAATGATCATTCTCTTCTTGCCGGATAATGACACGCCTGCTGTTTCCTGTTTTCAGAACTGAGACTGAGATTGTTTTAAACTCATTGTTCAGTCAGTGACAGAAAAGATCACAACCATGGCGTTCTGTGTTCAGATCACTGCCTGCCGTAATCTGATTCTGGCTCTTCTGTTGGCACCAAGTAAGTACATAAATAACCAATTCTGTCTTTAGGAGACTGGGCATGTTAAACAATTCATGTGGTCCTTGGGCAATGGACAAATAAGTGGATAATGTTCACAGTCATTACTTCTGCTTCTCCTTTCAGTACATGCAGTTGGAGTCCCAATGATGCAGGTTCCAGCTCCATTTAACTTATGATTACTTAACCTGTGAGCAGGCTCCTGGGCTATTTCCTCCTGACCTGGTGTCTCTGGTTTCCCCTTTTCGAGACGGCTGAGACTCAGCTCCTAAACCAAGAGATCTAGCTCACACTGCTGCAATTCCTGGT
This sequence comes from Cetorhinus maximus, assembly GCF_964194155.1. NCBI lineage: Eukaryota > Metazoa > Chordata > Chondrichthyes > Lamniformes > Cetorhinidae > Cetorhinus > Cetorhinus maximus. The sequence continues at coordinate 14,356,775 of NC_135903.1, read as the reverse complement.
ATGCACTGCATAAACGGGTGGTGGAGGCAGATTCAATAATAACTTGCAAAGGAAATTGGATAAATACTTGAAGGGGAAAACATTGCAGAATGACAAGAAAATATTTGGGAAGCAGGAATAATTGGATAGCACAGAAAAGAAGGGGCCGAATGGTCTCTTTCTAAACTGAGATTCTTGATTCTATGGTTTCAATAAGTTAATAAATCTGCTCTAAATCTATTCTATGATCTTTACCAATGTAAATATTTAGAATCTGTTGTTAGTGACCCTGCACATGCTCCTCCTTGTGTGATGTGAATTAATGCTGTTTTTACTCAGACCTTTTTTAACTAAGGGTGCTGTGTTTTTCTGTAGGTGCTGTGTTTTTGGTACTGTGATTTTCTGTGGATGATGTGTTATTCTGTGGGTGTTGTGTTTTTGGTGCTATTTTTTCTGTGGTGATATTTTTTCTGTGGGTGATATGTTTTTGTGTGAGTGCTGTGTTTTTCTGTGAGTGCTGTGTTTTTGTGTGGATGCTGTGTTTTTCTGTGGGTGCTGTGTTTTTCTGTGAGTGGTGTGTTTTTCTGTGGATGCTGTGTTTTTCTGTGGATGCTGTGTTTTTCTGTGGCTGCTGTGTTTTTCTGTGAGTGGTGTGTTTTTGGCACTCTGTTTTTCTGTGGGTGATGTGTTTTTCTGTGAGTGCTGTGTTTTTGTATGGGTGCTGTGTTTTTTGTGCTCCTTTTCCTGTGGTGCAGTGTTTTTCTGTGGATGCTGTGTTCTTCTGTGGATGCTGTGTTTTTCTATGAGTGCTGTGTTTTTCTATGAGTGCTGTGTTTTTCTGTGAGTGCTGTGTTTTTGTGTGGGTGCTGTGTTTTTCTATGAGTGCTGTGTTTTTCTATGAGTGCTGTGTTTTTCTATGAGTGCTGTGTTTTTCTGTGAGTGCTGTGTTTTTCTGTGGGTGCTGTGTTCTACTGTGAGTGCTGTGTTTTTCTGTGGGTGCTGTGTTCTTGGTGATCTGTTTCTCTTTGGGTGTTGTGTTTTTCTGTGGGTGAAGTATTTTTCTGTCGGTGCTGTGATTTACTGTGGGTGCTGTGTTTTGGTGTGGGTGCTGTGCTTTTCTATGGTTGCTGTGTTTTTGGTGTTCTGTTTTTCTTTTGGGTGATGTGTCTTTCTTTGCATGTTGTGTTTTTCTATGGATGCTGTGTTTTAGGTGCTGTGATTTACTGTGGGTGCTGTGTTTTTGGCACTACGTTTTTCTGTGGGTGCTGTGTTTTTCTGTGAGTGCTGTGTTTTTCTGTGGGTGCTGTGTTTTTGGTGATCTGTTTCTCTTTGGGTGATGTGTTTTTCTGTGGGTGAAGTATTTTTCTGTGGGTGATATGTTTTTCTGTGAGTTCTGTGTTTTTGTGTGGATGCTGTGTTCTTCTGTGAGTGCTGTGTTTTTCTATGAGTGCTGTGTTTTTCTGTGGGTGCTGTGTTCTTCTGTGAGTGCTGTGTTTTTGGTGCTGTGTTTTTCTGTGAGTGCTGTGTTTTTCTGTGGCTGCTGTGTTCTTCTGTGAGTGCTGTGTTTTTGGTGCTGTGCTTTTCTGTGGGTGCTGTGTTTTTCTGTTTGTGCTGTGTTTTCTTATGGGTGCTTTGTTTTTCTGTGGGTGACGTGTTTTTGGCACTGTGTTTTTCTGTGGGTGACGTGTTTTTGGCACTGTGTTTTTCTGTGGGTGACGTGTTTTTGGCACTGTGATTTTCTGTGGGCGTGTTTTTGGCACTGTTATTTTCTGTGGGTGACGTGTTTTTGGCACTGTTATTTTCTGTGGGTGATGTGTTTTTGGCACTGTGATTTTCTGTAGGTGATGTGTTTTTCTGTGGATGAGGCATTTTTCTGTGTGTATGGTGTTTTTCTGTGGGTGCTGTGATTTTCTGTGGGTGCTATACTTTTTCTGGGTGATGTGTTTTTCTGTCAGCAATGCATTTTTCTGTGAGTGCTGTTGTGACACAGCAGTTGGCAAAGGCTGAGTTGTTTAAATCCCAGAGGGAAACTAGAACAACTGTCATAACCTATATTTTCAATTGGTATGTTTGAGATGCAGCTCTGAATTCAGGAATAAAACCGCCAAGCCTCAAGAGGTTTTTTATATAAAACTAAATTAAACATTTATTAAGTAAACAAATAATTAAACACACACACATGTCTACAAATTATATAATAACTTTTAAACAAATCCCCAAATTAATCACTCCCAGGTAAATCTTCACCAAGGTACCAATAATCCATAGACTTTAAACAGACACCAGGCAAAGCGCATTTGACTGTATGAATTTAAAATGAGCTTTCTTGAAGTTTGCAGACACAGTTGTTGGCTTACAGGCTGGTTAGATCTTACATGCCTCTGACCTGCACACACAAAACTCCTTTCTGTTTATACCTGGCTTTCCTTTTGAATGTAAATTTTCCATTGTGTTACTAAGTCTCTTAATTTTACCTTTCCTAACAATAATCCTTTCATTCCACCAATGTTATTAGTAAAATAAATACATTGCTTGGCATCTGTCAGCTAGGTACAAGATTTTACCCATTCTTATGAATGGTTTATTCAACAAATGCAAATTGCACTTTATCTTTTACCAAACTTACATTTATCTAATTAACATCTCAATCTACTATACATCAAAGCACCCAGACTAGCTTGCTTTAATCCAACTAAGCCACACACATACACAGACACAGGCCCTACTGTAAGTCCAATTTAAAAATAATTTCCAATAACATTATAGACATTAATACTTCTTCATGACATCCCCCTCCCTTTCGAAAAATGAACCATCATAATTTTAAAAGATGGCTTCATTTTTAATAACCCATCTCACACTATCTCCTATGCTTATTACACTATTACATTACCAGATGCATGCATTAGCATAACAATATATTATATAAATATATATATATATATATATAGACATACAAGTCCTTTGTATCAACAGAAATCATTTCAATTCAGTGTCCAGGTTTTTTTTAAATGTCCAATCTTCCCTTTAAGCTTCAAGCTCTTGACAATGCATCTGCAAATATATTTTCTCTACCAGCAATATATAATCCATAGATTAAATTGTTGCAATAATATACTCCAGCTGAAAGGTCTTGCACTTTTGTCTTGAAATTTGTCCAAAAACTTCAAAGGATTGTGGTCTGTATAAACAATTGTTTGCCAAGTAGATGTCAAAATGCTGCAATGCTAACATCAAACCCAAGGTCTCTTTTTTGATCATTGATTATCTTCTCTGTTGTACATTCAGCTTCCATGAAAAATACCCGATGGGTTTTTCAATTCCACTGTCATCTTCTTGTAACAGTATGGTCCCAAAGTCTATATTCCTTGCATCAATGGCCAACTTAAATTGCCTGGCGTAGTTGGATACTGCCAAAACTGCTGGCATAGTTAAAACAGTTTTCAAACTATGAAATACCTTCTGACACTCCAGTGTCCATCGAAACTTCTTGTTCTTTTTAATAGTTCAGTCAATGGAGCAGCCACACTGCTAAAATTTGGTACAAATTTCCAGTAAAACTGACGCATGCCCAGAAATCTCAAAACTTCTTATTTTGTCATAGGCACTGAGAAATCCACGATGGCCTTGACTTTCGCATCTCTCGGAACCACCTTATCATGTCCAATGGTATGGCCTAGATACATAACTTGCGCTTTTGCAAATTAACTTTTAGCCAAGTTCATCACCGAATTAGCTTCCTGTAATCAAGCGAATAATTCTTCCAGATGCTGTAAATGCTCCTCCCATGTCTGACTGAAAGCTATCAGATCATCAATATAAAAAGCACAATTGCTTAGACCTGCAATTACTTTGTTTGTCAGTCTTTGAAATGTCACAGGTTCATTCTTCATACTAAATAGCATGACTTTAAACTGATGTAGCCCATTTGGCATCACAAAAGACAATATCTCCTTTGCTCTCTCCGAAAATGGTACCTGCCAATATCCTTATAGCAAGTCAATTTTTGTGATAAATTTCAATTGTCCCACTTTCTCAATGCAATCCTCCAACTGTGGTATAGGATATGAATCCGCTTTTGTCACTGCATTCACCTTTCGATAGTCCACACAGTCTTTGTGTTCCATCTGATTTCGGTACCAGTACAATAGGCAAACTCCAGTTACTGCAATTGGACTCAATGATATCATTTTGAAGCATAAAGTCAATTTTTTTGTACTTGTGACAACTTTGCTGGATCTAATCTATAAAGATGTTGCCTTATTGAAGATGAAACCTGTACAGAGACATCATGTATAGCTAAATCTATCTTTCCTAATTTATTCCCAACAATAGGTTTGTGTGACTACAATAGCTTTTCCAAATCACTTTGACAGTTGTTTGGAAGATAACTCAATATTTCATTTAAATTTTCAAGTACCCCCTCATTATTCAATTTGATTAGAGGAAAATCAATTTCAGAGTCCTGCACTTCTACCTCTTTCTCATCATCCACCATTGCTAATATCTCTTTTTGTTCCTCTTCCCTATCAAAGTACTTTTTAAGCATACTTATATGACACTTCCTTTGCTTCTTTCTTCTATCTGGAGTATTTATTAAATAATTTACTTCACTCAATTTATTTTCAATCCTGTAATGTCCATTTAATGGATAACCTAGTACTGGTAGCAAAACCACTACTTTTCCCCCAGCAGCAAAACTGCAAGCTGTAACTTTCTTATCTGCCTTCACTTTCTCATGAATCAATTTTAGTGGTCCCCTTCCCTCATGACCATAAACTAGTTCAAAAGGGCTAAAACCAGTCAATGCATTAGGCATATCTCTAATAGCAAATAACAAGAATGGAACTCCTGTTTCCCAATCCTGTGCATAATCCGACAGCATGCTCTCATCATGGCTTTTAAAGTTTGATGCCATCTTTCCAAAGCCACTTGTGACTCTGGATAATAAGCTGTTGAATTAAACTGTTTTATCTCCAAACTGTTCATTACTTCATTAAACAGCTGTGACATGAAATTTGAACCCTGATCTGATTGTATTTCCTTAGGTAAACCTATCTTGTAAAGAATGTTGTTAGTTCCTTCACAATCTTCTTAGTTGTAATACTTCTTCAGGTATCACTTCAGGAAACCTGGTAGGCACATCCATTATTGCCAATAAATACTGCTTTCCACTTTTAGTCTTAGGGAGGGGTCCCACACAATCAATCATGACCCTGGTAAAAGGTTCTTCAAAAGCTGGTATTGGGATTAAAGGCACCAGCGTAATCACTGAAGAAGAGTCATATGGATTCGAAATGTTAACTCTGTCTTTCTCTCCACAGATGCTGTCAGACCTGCTGAGTTTTTCCAGCAATTATTGTTTTTGTTTCAGATTTCCAGCATCCGCAGTATTTTCCTTTTGGCTTAATCACTGCTTGTGGCTTCCCTGTTACTTGACATGTGTGAAAGGTTCTACAGAATTTGATTACATCCTTATGCAACCCTGACCAAAAAAGAAAATCTCTGTACCTTTTCCTGTGTTTTCCCAATTCCTAAATGTGCCCCCATTGGAATTTCATGAGCAATTCTCAGAATCTCATTTCTATGTCCTAATGGGATAACAATCTGATGCACCTCACTCCAGCTTTCATTTGCTGAGACATGATCCGGCCTCCATTTTCTCATTAAAATATCTCCCTTAAGGTAATAACATACTGGAATACATTTTGCTTCTCTTTCTGAGTAAGCTGCCTGATATAACTGTTTTAATTGCAAATCATTTTTCTGTAACTCCACTAACCTCCTTGAGATAAACATTTCAGCTGAATTGTCCTGTAGTCTTTCTTCCTGAACAATGTTATCAAACACAGTGCCAGCTAATTGGATTTTGACATCTTCTTCTTGCCTTTGAACTGCCTGCACTTCTTGTTTTTCTCGTTTCAACCTGTGAGCCTGTGATCTAATTATCACACAATCTGGAAACAATCCACGATGCTCCTTCTGTAACACTTCTGTTGAAAGCACTTCTACAGGCTGCTCAACTACCACAGGCATCACCCACATCTGTGACCCAGCTATATCATTACCCAAAATAAATTCAACCCTGCAATGGGCAATTCTTCCATACTCCAACAATAACATCACCCGACTTCCGTTTACTCTTTAAATTTACCTTCCATAAGGGAATAAGTTTAGCATCTCCATGAACCCCACTTATTATCACCTGCTCCTGCAATACTCCCTCTTAACAACAAATATCACTGTCCCACAACATTAAGGATTGACTCGCCCCTGTGTCTCTTAAAATTTTAACATCTTTACCTACTCCACCCTGTACATATGGAAAGGCTTTCCCTTCACACACAACATCTTTAAACATTTCTGCAACCTGCTCCTCAGAATTCTCTTGGGTAAACTGTGAACATATTCCCACTTCTTTACCTATTACTGATGCTTCCTGTTTTACCTGTACACAAACCGTTGTTTTTTCCTGTGCCTGAACCTCAGAACCCACAGTACTTTTACTTCCAGAACTTTTCTGCACCCCAATAATTCCAACAGATTTTCCCTGCAATTTCCAACACACTGACTTTGTGTGCCCCACTTTATTATAATGAAAACAGCTCAATTTTCGAATGTCGCTTCTACCTTCAGCACCTTCCTTTTTATTCTGAGAAAAAACTTCCTGAGAATTTCCAGCTACTCTTTCTCTTCCCTGTGTTTTTTGTGTTCTGTATTTTTCTGGGGGTGCTGTGCTTTTCTGCGGGTGATGTTTTTTTCTGTGGGTGATGGGTTTTTTATGGTTGTTTTGTTTTCCTGTGGGTGCTGTGTTTTTGACACAGTGTTCTTGTGTAGGTGACGTGTTTTTCTGTGTTGCTGTGATTTTCTGTGGATGATGTGTTTTGCTGTAGGTGCTGTATTTTTTTATAGTTGCCTTGGTTTTCTGTGGGTGTTGTGTTTTTGGCACTGTGTGTTTCGGTGGGTGATATCTTTTTCTGTGGCTGCTGTGTTTGTCAGTGGGTGATGTTTTTTTCTGTAGGTGATGAGTTTTCTGTGTGTGCTGTGTTTTTCTCTGGGTGCCTTGTTTTTTTGTGAGTGCAGTACTTTCTCTGGATGCTGTTTTTTGGCATTTTGTTTTTCTGTGGGAGATATGTTTTTCTGTGGGTGATAAGATTTTTGGTGGGTGATGTGTTTTTCTGTGAGTTCAGTGTTTTTCTGTGAATGATGTGTTTTCTGTGAGTGATGTGTTTTTAGTGCTGTGTTTTTCTGTGGGTGATGTGTTTTTCTGAGGTGCTGTGTTTTTCTGTCGGTTGTGTGTTTTGCTGTGGGTGCTGTGTTTTTCTGTGGGTGATTTAATTTGCTGTGGATGCTGTGTTTTTCTGTGGGTGATGTGTTTTCTATGGGTGCTGTGTTTTTCTGTGGGTGCTGTGTTTTTCTGTGGGTGCTGTATTTTTCTGAGGGTGATGTGTTTTTCTGAGGGTGATGTGTTTTTAGTGCTGTGTTTTTCTGTGGGTGATGTGTTTTCTATGGGTGCTGTGTTTTTCTGTGGGTGCTGTGTTTTTCTGAGGGTGATGTGTTTTTAGTGCTGTGTTTTTCTGAGGGTGATGTGTTTTTAGTGCTGTGTTTTTCTGTGGGTGAATGGTTTTTCTGAAGGAGGTGATCTATAAAGAGTTAATATTGGTTGAGGGGATAAATGTTTGACACAAATGGGAAAGCTTTTTGGAGCAGTTTTTGGGATGGAGGAGCTCCATTAAGATTGGAAGAGATGATGAGAAATTTAATTTCATCTAATTGTGATGGTTTAAAAACTTATGGAGGAGCCATTGACAAGAAAGACCTCGGGGCAGCAGACAGAGGGGCAGACAGAGAGAGGGCAGACTGACAGAAGGGCATACAGACAGAGGGACTGACAGAGAGAGGGGCAGACAGAGAGAGGGGTAGGCAGACAGAGGACAGAGGGGCAGACAGACCTAGGGAGAGTTTGACAGAATGGCAGACAGAGAGAGTTGGGCAGGCAGACAGAGGGACAGACAGAGAGAGGGGCAGACAGAGAGAGGGGCAGGCAGAGAGAGGAGCAGACAGAGAGAGAGGGGCAGACAGAGAGAGGGCAGACAGACAGAGGGGCAGGCAGACAGAGGAGCAGACAGACCTAGGGAGAGACTGACAGAAGAGCAGACAGAGAGAGAGGGGCAGGCAAACAGAGGGGCAGACAGAGAGAAGGGCAGAAAGAGAGAGGGGCAAGCAGAGAGAGGGGCAGACAGACGCTAAGTTAAACAGATAGACTAGCCAATAGCAGGATAGACAGTACAGTTGCAGGTTCTGAGCCGGTTCTGATGGATGCTGGGAACTGCCCTACAGGAAGCTGGAAGAGTTGGGAGTATCATGGCCAATTTCCGGGATGAGCTCAGGATGGTGGCAGAATTCCGCATGGAAAACGAGAACCTTCAGCTAGAGTTATTCAAACCAAAGAAACCCATAACATTACATTTCAGCATCACAAACAAGGGCCTGCCAGTGTTTTTGCAGTGGCTATGAGCTAAATTGGGGTGATGTACATTCCCTTTGGGGAACTAAGGCAGACTCCTTGTCACACTGAGGTGAAAAGTTTCTGATAGATTGCAGTATCCATTCTGTGAGCAGTTAGTGAGACCAAGTCCATTGTTCGGTCATTGTCTAAGGATCATTCATCAGGAAACTGCAACAGGAACAGGAATCTGCATTTAATGAGTTGGCAAGGAATCGGGGGCAGCTTTCACAGTAATAGTACAATATCCTGTTCTTGGTGTGAGGAACATATCTTCTTATTTCTGTTGGACTGTGGATTAGAATTACGATGGATGCAGTTTGAATGCCATATCCACTGGAACAGGATGAGAGATATATATAATGTTGCAGTCCTGGAACAGAGTATACCATGAAAGACAGGGTGGTGCTTAAAATGAGTCCTGGACCAAGGGAGCTGCCTGGCAACAGCATTTTAATTGGCTCCTGACCAGGTGACTAGGTTTTTATGTGAGGGCAGTGCAGTTGAATAGCTGCTAGCCTGAAAGGAACAAGACATAAAACCTCTTTCTCCTGTGTGTGGAAGATTCCAGTAATTCCACAATAACAGCTAGCTGGTTTTTCTTCTCATATCTCTTTAACCTGCTCTCTCTCTCTCTGAAAACCCCTGTCAAGAGGCAAAGGGGAAAAATCACTGTTAGAGACATTGAAAGACAAGCTCTCAACCAGTGAACTAAATATTGAAAGTGTTGGAAGACCGCCTCGCATCATCAACAAGAACTGAAAGGGATTTGGAAGACATTGATCAAAATCAACCCATCAAATCCTGTACTCCAGAATTGGTGCTATTGAACTGTTTTATCCCATCCTTAAAATCCATGTTTTGTGTGTCATGTGCGTGCATGTGTGTGTGTGCGTGTGTGTGTGCATGTGTGTGTGCGTGTGTGTGTGCATGTGTGTGTATGTGTATAGGGGTTTAAGAAGGGGTAGAGTTTAAGTTATAGAATTAGAAGATAGCAGTTCATATTTCTTTCTTTTGTCACTAGTTAAGGATAATTTGTTCAATAAACAGTTATTTATTTATTAAGTTTACAAACCTAGTGCTCATATTCTGTTAACCTAAATTAAACAGTTATGTAGAATTGGGGCAATCAGGTGGTTTGGTCATACTTTTCACATTTGTCACAGCTCGGGGCTTGACATTGCAGTGCACTGTCCCCAGTGAGTCATGACATCGGAAACATCTCAATATTTCCATAACTGCCTCTGATTCTATCTCCACCGAGTACCCCCCTCAGTTTCCCCTTTGTCTCACAGTCACTCTCTGAGACCCCCTCTGTCCCACAGTCACTCTCTGAGACCCCCTCTGTCCCGCAGTCACTCTCTGAGACCCCCTCTGTCCCGTAGTCACTTTCTGAGACCCCCTCTGTCCCGCAGTCACTCTCTGAGACCCCCTCTGTCCTGCAGTCACTCTCTGAGACCCCCTCTGTTCCGCAGTCACTCTCTGAGACCCCCTCTGTCCCGCAGTCACTCTCTGAGACTCCCTCTGTCCCACAGTCACTCTCTGAGACCCCCTCTGTCCCGCAGTCACTCTCTGAGACCCCCTCTGTCCCGCAGTCACTCTCTGAGACCCCCTCTGTCCCGCTCTGTCCTGCAGTCACTCTCTGAGACCCCCTCTGTCCCGCAGTCACTCTCTGAGACCCCCTCTGTCCCACAGTCACTCTCTGAGACCCCCTCTGTCCCGCAGTCACTCTCTGAGACCCCCTCTGTCCCGCAGTCACTCTCTGAGACCCCCTCTGTCCCGCAGTCACTCTCTGAGACCCCCTCTGTCCCGCAGTCACTCTCTGAGACCCCCTCTGTCCTGCAGTCACTCTCTGAGACCCCCTCTGTCCCGCAGTCACTCTCTGAGACCCCCTCTGTCCCACAGTCACTCTCTGAGACCCCCTCTGTCCCGCAGTCACTCTCTGAGACCCCCTCTGTCCCGCAGTCACTCTCTGAGACCCCCTCTGTCCCGCAGTCACTCTCTGAGACCCCCTCTGTCCCGCAGTCACTCTCTGAGACCCCCTCTGTCCCGCAGTCACTCTCTGAGACCCCCTCTGTCCCGCAGTCACTCTCTGAGACCCCCTCTGTCCCGCAGTCACTCTCTGAGACCCCCTCTGTCCCGCAGTCACTCTCTGAGACCCCCTCTGTCCCGCAGTCACTCTCTGAGACCCCCTCTGTCCCACAGTCACTCTCTGAGACCCCTGCTCTATCCCACAATTACTCTCAGAATCCCTCTGATTCATTTCAGGTCATTTTAACCCATAAAAATGGCTGGTTTTGAGTTGGTTGGAAAGTTAAGATGTTAAAAATTTCAAACAGAAGTCCAGCCTGCCTCATGAAATAGGTGAAGGCTGGGTGGCCAAGTTGCTCTCAAGAGGAGGGTCGGTCAGTGAAATCCTTTAAGGAGGTCCTGAGCCTTCGCTTGGACATGGTTTAGAGTTTTCACTCACACTGGGAGGGTTTCCTAGCCATGAGATGCTGGACAGGTATTAACAGACAGGACTGGATCCATCAAGTAAGCTCCTTTCCAGAGCTGATGGTGAACAGGAACCCAGCTCCTTCACCCTGTAAACTGCCACCTTCAGGATCTATGCCCCCAGATCTCCCCCAACGTCCACCATCACTGGCCTCCCCGTGATCTGTCATCTTCCCCTAACCACAAGATTGCCTACACAAAAACAGAATTGCCTGGAAAAACTCAGCAAGTCTGGCAGCATCGACGGAGAAGAAATCAGTTAACGTTTCGAGCCTTCATGGCCCTTCGGCAGAACTGCAGCATAGTTTCAACAAGGGAGAAATATAAATTGGTTTAAGGTGGGCGGGGGGGTGGTGGGAAGAGACACATTGAGGGTGTGGTGTGAGCAGATAATCAAAAGATGTCACAGACAAAAGGGTCAAAGAGGTGTTGAAGGTGGTGGTCTTTGTCTGAGAAAAGTGCTAATTAAGAATGGAAAACAGGATATTCAAAGTACAGCTCTAGTGGGGGTGGGGTGGAAAGACTAAAGGTTTTAGTTTTAGATTTAAAAATAATGGAAATAGGTGGGGAAAGAAGAATCTATATAAATTATTGAAAAAAAAGCGGGTGGGGGGGGAAAAAAACGGGGTGGGGATGGGGGGAGGGGGAGTTTAAGATCTAAAGTTGTTGAATTCAATATTCAGCCCAGAGGGCTGTAAAGTGCCTAGTCGGAAGATGAGGTGCTGTTCCTCCAGTTTGCGTTGGGCTTCACTGGAACAATGCAGCAAGCCAAGGACAGACATGTTGGCAAGAGAACAGGGTGGAGTGTTAAAATGGCAAGCGACAGGGAGGTTTGGGTCTTTCTTGCGGACAGACCGCAGGTGTTCCGCAAAACGGTCGCCCAGTTTGCGTTTGGTCTCTCCAATGTAGAGGAGACTGCATTGGGAGCAACGAATGCAGTAGACTAAGTTAGGGGAAATGCAAGTGAAATGCTGCTTCACTTGAAAGGAGTGTTTGGGCCCTTGGACGGTGAGGAGAGAGGAAGTGAAGGGGCAGGTGTTGCATCTTCTGCGTGGGCATGGGGAGGTGCCATAAGTGGGGGTTGAGGAGTAGGGGGTGATGGAGGAGTGGACCAGGGTGTCCCGGAGGGAACGATCCCTACGGAATGCCGTCAAGGGGGGTGAAGGGAAGATGTGTTTGGTGGTGGCATCATGCTGGAGTTGGCGGAAATGGCGGAGGATGATCCTTTGAATGCGGAGGCTGGTGGGGTGATAAGTGAGGACAAGGGGGACCCTATCATGTTTCTGGGAAGGAGGAGAAGGCGTGAGGGAGGATGCGCGGGATATGGGCCGGACACGGTTGAGCGCCCTGTCAACGACCGTGGATGGAAAACCTCGGTTAAGAAAGAAGGAGGACGTGTCAGAGGAGCTGTTTTTGAAGGTAGCGTCATCAGAACAGATGCGACGGAGGCGAAGGAACTGAGAGAATGGGATGGAGTCTTTACAGGAAGCGGGGTGTGAGGAGCTGTAGTCGAGGTAGCTGTGGGAGTCGGTAGGCTTGTAATGGATATTGGTGGACAGTCTATCATCAGAAATTGAGACAGAGAGGTCAAGGAAGGGAAGAGAAGTGTCAGAGATGAACCATGTGAAGATGATGGAGGGGTGGAGATTGGAAGCAAAATTAATAAATTTTTCCAGGTCCCGACGAGAGCATGAAGCAGCACCGAAGTAATCATCGATGTACCGGAGAAAGAGTTGTGGGAGGGGGCCGGAGTAGGACTGGAACAAGGAATGTTCCACATACCCCATAAAGAGACAGGCATAGCTGGGGCCCATGCGGGTACCCATAGCCACACCTTTTATTTGGAGGAAGTGAGAGGAGTTAAAGGAGAAATTGTTCAGTGTGAGAACAAGTTCAGCCAGACGGAGGAGAGTAGTGGTGGATGGGGATTGTTGGGGCCTCTGTTCAAGGAAGAAGCTAAGGGCCCTCAGACCATCCTGGTGGGGGATGGAGGTGTAGAGGGATTGGACATCCATGGAGAAGAGGAAGCGGTTGGGGCCAGGGAACTGGAAATTGTTGATGTGACGTAAGGTGTCAGAGGAATCACGGATGTAGGTGGGAAGGGACTGGACAAGGGGAGAGAGAAGGGAGTCAAGATAACGAGAAATGAGTTCCGTGGGGCAGGAACAGGCTGACACAATCGGTCTGCCAGGACAGTTCTGTTTGTGGATTTTGGGTAGGAGGTAGAAGCGGGCCATCCGAGGTTGGGCGACTATCAAGTTGGAAGCTGTGGGAGGAAGATCTCCAGAGGAGATGAGGTCAGTGACAGTCCTGGAAACAATTTCCAAGATCTCGATTTGTTTCCAGGACTGTCACTGACCTCTCTGTCTCAATTTCTGATGATAGACTGTCCACCAATATCCATTACAAGCCTACCGACTCCCACAGCTACCTCGACTACAGCTCCTCACACCCCGCTTCCTGTAAAGACTCCATCCCATTCTCTCAGTTCCTTCGCCTCCGTCGCATCTGTTCTGATGACGCTACCTTCAAAAACAGCTCCTCTGACATGTCCTCCTTCTTCCTTAACCGAGGTTTTCCATCCACGGTCGTTGACAGGGCGCTCAACCGTGTCCGGCCCATATCCCGCGCATCCTCCCTCACGCCTTCTCCTCCTTCCCAGAAACATGATAGGGTCCCCCTTGTCCTCACTTATCACCCCACCAGCCTCCGCATTCAAAGGATCATCCTCCGCCATTTCCGCCAACTCCAGCATGATGCCACCACCAAACACATCTTCCCTTCACCCCCCTTGACGGCATTCCGTAGGGATCGTTCCCTCCGGGACACCCTGGTCCACTCCTCCATCACCCCCTACTCCTCAACCCCCACTTATGGCACCTCCCCATGCCCACGCAGAAGATGCAACACCTGCCCCTTCACTTCCTCTCTCCTCACCGTCCAAGGGCCCAAACACTCCTTTCAAGTGAAGCAGCATTTCACTTGCATTTCCCCTAACTTAGTCTACTGCATTCGTTGCTCCCAATGCAGTCTCCTCTACATTGGAGAGACCAAACGCAAACTGGGCGACCGTTTTGCGGAACACCTGCGGTCTGTCCGCAAGAAAGACCCAAACCTCCCTGTCGCTTGCCATTTTAACACTCCACCCTGTTCTCTTGCCAACATGTCTGTCCTTGGCTTGCTGCATTGTTCCAGTGAAGCCCAACGCAAACTGGAGGAACAGCACCTCATCTTCCGACTAGGCACTTTACAGCCCTCTGGGCTGAATATTGAATTCAACAACTTTAGATCTTAAACTCCCCCTCCCCCCATCCCCACCCCGTTTTTTTCCCCCCCCACCCGCTTTTTTTTCAATAATTTATATAGATTCTTCTTTCCCCACCTATTTCCATTATTTTTAAATCTAAAACTAAAACCTTTAGTCTTTCCACCCCACCCCCACTAGAGCTGTACTTTGAATATCCTGTTTTCCATTCTTAATTAGCACTTTTCTCAGACAAAGACCACCACCTTCAACACCTCTTTGACCCTTTTGTCTGTGACATCTTTTGATTATCTGCTCACACCACACCCTCAATGTGTCTCTTCCCCCCCCCCCACCCCCCGCCCACCTTAAACCAATTTATATTTCTCCCTTGTTGAAACTATGCTGCAGTTCTGCCGAAGGGCCATGAAGGCTCGAAACGTTAACTGATTTCTTCTCCGCCGATGCTGCCAGACTTGCTGAGTTTTTCCAGGTAATTCTGTTTTTGTTTTGGATTTCCAGCATCCGCAGTAGCTTTTAGCTTTTTGCTTTTACCCAAGATTGCCTGTCCCTTCCAACCATATTCCACCCATCCTGCCCAGACCTTGTGATCCCTCCCTCCCAAGTCCCCCACCCCAACAGCAAACCTGCTCATTACATTGCAGGAATCTGAGGAAAAATATCAACTATGCCCTGAAGTTAAAACTTCACAGTGTTCAAGCAAACCCATATTTCCAGTTTTCCCAACTAGAACCATCCCTCACTCCAAAACCGCTTCCCATCTAATAACGGGGCCAAACTCTTTTGCTCACTCATGTTCTATGACTAAGTCCTTTTGTGAATCGCTCTGCTCCATCATTACTCTTGATCTCTCTGCCCATGGGGTGCCCCTTTCTCGTGCCAATATGCCTTTGTCCATCCTTGCCTTTTATTCCAAATTACTGTCATTCCAGTTTTGTTCTCACTAATGAACATGAAGCAATGTTTTGTATTTAATACGATGAATTGTGACAGTATTTTTGACTTTTACTGTTTAATTATCAATTTAAATATTATTACTTAATATCTAAAAGTGACATCTTTCCTTGTTTTCTCAGGTCTCGCTGAAATCATGACCAACAATACTAACCTGTACCAATTTAATGCAACCATGGATGTAGGCTCCACAATAGCACCAGGATTCCATCCTAATCCTGTATCAAAGCCTGAATCCACAATGGCATATACAGAGCAAGAAACTCTCACACCCAATTTCAACAATTCAGAGGGTGAGTGTGGCACCTTCCTTCAGAATAAAACCCTCCCTGTATCTGCATAAACTGGGAACTGTTACACAGTCCAACAAAATCCAGTGAGTTACATAATCCATTGCCCATGGAAGTAGTCAGGGGGACAATGCTTACTTCGACTTTTGTTATGACCACAGCTGATGTTAATTGCTGTGCAAACCAAATCCCAGAGGGAAACTTGGCTTATGGGCCATGCCCTTTTATTTTGTATTCTGAAAACGAGAAGAGGTACCGATCCCAGCAATAAGAGGTCCAGTAACACTTTTGGGATTTTAAAAAATAAAAGTAAAAGTTCTATTAACAAGAATATAAGAAAACTTAAGCACTCAAGATTACAGTTGCACAATTAAGGTTAGTCTTACAAACATTCCCCCCAGAAAGACTCTCCACTTGGTCAGACCCACAATTAAAACGCCTTCCAGGCAACACGCCCTTATTGATGTTTAACTATAAGAAATCCAATAATATTACCCAAGGCAAACAGCTGTAGCTGCAATAAAGCCATACCACATGACCTGTAGCTCTCTTCCACTCTGCTGTGAAAATCCAAACTTCAAAATAAAACTGCTTTTTGCAGCCCAAGGCTTTTCTCGCTTGGCTGGATGGTTGATTCAAACTGCATCCTCTCCCAGATCCAGCAGCTTCAGCTCAACAGCACAAACAGCAACTCCAAAATACCCTTTTCCCCTTTCATTTCAGGTTCCATTGTTCTCACACCTCATTGAAACTCAAATCCTTCCAAATATAAAATCTTTCATGTCTCTATTTTGTCTTCACTTTCGGGTCAATAAAATATAATACCCCCTTCCATTTACCCATGGAACTCCTGCAAGATGCAAATATGTTTCTTGTTACCCCTGACTCTCCTTTGATATTCAAACAAACTCTCAAATTATCTAAAAATACAAATGTTATATCTAACCTATTTACTTGTACCTCAAACCTAATACCTCTATCCTTTTCATGTTTCAACCTCCCCAGACAACATATCTCCTATTAGTCACTGACCAGCTGAATTAAATCACACACACACGCTCTCAGAGGCCAGACTATTACGCTCGTCAGGCGGGCACATGTGCGCCTGACCCGAACGAACGTAAAATGACGCGCGATGACATCAGGCAAGCATCCCGACGTCATCGCACACTTGCACCATATTTCGGTTGGTGGGCACGTACGAGAGTTGGCAGCGTGCCCGCCAACAATTACAGGCCTATTAAGGCCATTAAAGTCCCGATTAAATGTTATTTTTCTCTGCACGTCCAACCTTATGGTTGGCGGGCAGGCGAAAAGGCCAAGTGGCCTTTGAACTTTTTCAAACCCACAGACCTTTCCAAAGAATAACACAATAGTCCCCCAAAATATAAAAAAATCCATTTTTCACACAACCTAAAATGTCATTTGAGGTCCTATATTCTCTTTTGGATAGAAATAGGGGTTTTCACCTCAGTCTAACACCTGTCACGGGGAAATAGTTAGAATCTATTATTAAGAAGGTTATAGCAGGGTACTTAGAAAATCATAATAGGATCAGGCAGACTCAACATGGCTTTTTGAAAGGAAAATCATGGTGTAACTAATATATTAGAGTTATTTGGGGAAGTATTAGGCAAGGTGGATAAAGGGGAGCTTGTAGATGTCTTATACCTGGATTTCCAAAAGGCATTTGATAAGGCGTCACACAAGAGCACATGGTATAGGGTGTAACATATTAGCATGGATAAAGGATTGATTAGCTAACAGGAAGCAGGGTGTGGGGATAAATGGGTATTTTTGGGGTTGGCAAGCTGTAACAAGTGCAGTGCCACAGGGATCAGTGCTGGGGCCTCAACTATTTACAATCTATATCAATGACTTGGATGAAGGGACCAAACATATGGTAGCTCAATTTGCTGATGACACAAAGCTAGGTAGGAAAGTAAGTTGTCAAGAGGAGGTAAAGAGCCTGCAAAGGAATGTAGACAGGTTAAAGGAGTGGACAAAAATCTGGCAGATGGAGTTTAATGTGGGAAAATGTGAACTTGTCCACTTTGGCAGGAAGAATAGAAAAGCAGCATATTATTTAAATGGAGGGAGATTGCAGAGCTCTGAGGTACAGAGGGATCTGGGTGTCCTGGTACATGAATCACAAAAAGTTAGTATGCAGGTACAGCAAGTGATTAGGAAGGCAAATGGAATGTTGGTGTTTATTGAAAGGGGATTGGAATATAAAAGTAGGGAAGTTTTACTGCATCTGTACAGGCCATTGGTGAGACCACATCTGGAATACTTTGTGCAGTTTTGGCCTTCTTATTTGAAAAAAATATATAATTGTGTTAGAAGCAGTTCAGAGAAGGTTCACTCAACTCATTCCTGGGATGAAGGGCTTATCCTATGAAGAAAGGTTGAGCAAGTTGGGTCGATACCCATTGGAGTTTAAAAGAATGAGAGGTGAACTTATTGAAACGTATAAGATCCTGAGGGAACTAGATAGGGTGGAAACTGGGAAGATGTTTCCTCTTGTGGGGGAGTTTAAGAATAAGAAGACTCCCTTTTAACCCTCGTCTTTGTTATATTCCCCCGCTTGGTTCTTTACCCCTTCTCGGTTATTTTCCACTCTCAGTTACATTCCCCCCTCTCGGTTATATTCCCCCCTCTCAGTTATATACCCTCCTCTCAGTTATATTCCCTCCTCTCGGCTATATTTCCCCCTCAGTTATATTCCCCCCTCTCAGCTGTATTCCCTCCTCTCGGTTATATATCCCCTTTGGTTATATTCCTCCCTCTCAGTTATTTTCCCCTCCCCGTCAGTTATTCCACGACCCTCGGTTAATCCCCCCCTCGGTTATTTTCCCTCCTCTCATTTATTCCTCCCTTCGGTTATGATCCTCCCTCTCAGTTGACAAGATTTTCTGCTGGAAATTGTCCTATTGTTTCAGCAGTCACTGTGCCAATGATTGTAATGCCTAATCAATTATTCAATTAATAGGCAACGACACGGGAGCTTTGTTCCACCTTGATTTGTTCGACTTAGCTTATACAATCTGCGCTACAAGATTTGAACGACAGATTAAGAATATTGGCGATCAACAGTGGTGTAACTGGACGGCCATAGCCAGGTGGGTGATTTGGAAAATAAAGCTCCATTATATTAAACTACCATCTATCCATTCAGCTTCATTGGCCCTATCAGACGGAGTCACTGACCAGAATCGTCCTCTCACATTGGCGGTGGGTGTCATGGTGGGTGGGGGGGGAAGGCGGTGGGGGGGGGGGGGCGGGGGGGGGGGGGTTGGGGGGAGGAGGGTGGAGAATTTGGTAGGAGAGGCAGGAATCGGTTTCACCCTGGCACAAAATCACAGCGGGAACTTGCGATGACGTGTCCGCCATCGTGAGTCCCGATGGAGGCCGGCGTGAACCTGATTTGCATCCAGCTAATGGGATGCAAAGTCAGGCCCGACTGGAATTGTCCCCCCACCCCAACCCGCCTCACCCCCCCATGCCCCCTCACCCCCCATGCCCCCTCGCTCCCCCATGCCCCATTTACCGTTACGTCGGCCGGGAAACATGTCTGGACCAGAACACGTCTGGATAAGCGTGACGTGCAGAAGCCGGGACTTACCGTTAGGGCCTTGTTCAGATTGCGGACGTCCGAGGAGCAGGAGATGCTGGAGCCCGACAGCTCCCGGTCCCTGGAGGAACGCGCGCATCGCACGCTGGGCGGATCCTCATGGACGTGGCTCCACCGCGCAGCAGCTTCGACTTTGCTGAGGCTTCAGAACTTCCCAGGTTTCACCACGCGGTGGTCAGCGATGGGAGGGGGGGGAGAGGAAGGTCGAGGTGTGAGTGGGAGAGGAAGGTCTACCAGGGGGTGAGGTTGGAAGGGGCGGGACAAAGATGTTGGTGGAGGGGGGCGGAGGGTGAGGTTGAGGGGGAGGGACGAAGGGGGAGAGGTTCAGAGAGGGGGTGTCGAAGGTGTCGGGAATGAGGATGGGGGGGTTGGGGGGTGGGGGGAGGGAGGATGCCCAAAGGGAGGCAGGATTATTGGGGGAGGGGGTGTAAGATGGCAGAATGTTGCAAGTGGGGAGGTAGGTGTAAGGGAGGGAGTTCGGAGGGGTGTAGGTATCTAGGGGAAAGAGGGAGTTCAGGGGGTGGGGGGAGGTGTCCAGGAGGAGGAGGGGGGAAGATGTCTGGGGTAAGGAGGATATAAGGGTGGAGGAGGGAGTAAAGGTGGAGGAAGGAGTAAGGGTGGAGGAGGGAGTAAGGGTGGAGGAGGGAGTAAGGGTGGAGGAGGGAGTAAGGGCGGAGGAGGGAGTAAGGGTGGAGGAGGGAGTAAGGGTGGAGGAAGGAGTAAGGGTGGAGGAGGGAGTAAGGGTGGAGGAGGGAGTAAGGGCAGAGGAGGGAGTAAGGGTGGAGGAGGGAGTAAGGGTGGAGGAGGGAGTAAGGGCAGAGGAGGGAGTAAGGGTGGAGGAGGGAGTAAGGGTGGAGGAAGGAGTAAGGGTGGAGGAGGGAGTAAGGGTGGAGGAGGGAGTAAGGGCAGAGGAGGGAGTAAGGGTGGAGGAGGGAGTAAGGGTGGAGGAGGGAGTAAGGGTGGAGGAAGGAGTAAGGATGGAGGAGGGAGTAAGGGTGGAGGAGGGAGTAAGAGTGGAGGAAGGAGTAAGGGTGGAGGAGGGAGTAAGTGGGGGGTGGAATGTCAAGGTGAAAGTACAAGGGACAGGCCTATGGAGTCTATAGCTGTCTCCTGGGAAGTGAACTCAGGGTGGGTGTGGAATGATGAGTGTGACAGGGAGCAGAGTGAGCCATTGGGGTGGGAAGGTGAGGGTGCATCGGTACCGGTAGAAGGGAGGGCGAAGGTGGTTGGTGGGGGGCATGGAGGCAGACAGGGACCCTGGGGGTGGGAAGGAGGTGGTCAGGGAGGCCAATGTGGATGGGGGCGGGATTTACAGGAATGTAGAGAGTGTGTACGGGAGGTTCCTGACACCCAATGCTAGGAAATAGGGTCGGCCGTTGGCAGGCTAGGCGGACAATCGCAAACTGGTTTCCCACCATCGGAAAACCAATCGCGCAATAACGTCCTCTCACACCACCGATCACATCCGACAGCAGTGGGCACAGAAAATTCCCCCCAATGTTTATTCAGGGTAAAGATCACTCACTATGTAACTGCACAGAGTCTCTGTTCATTCAGGGTAAGGGTCACTCACTATGTAGCTGCACAGAGTCACTGTTTATTCAGGGTAAGGATCACTCACTATGTAACTGCACAGAGTCACTGTTTATTCAGGGTAAGGATCACTCACTGTGTAACTGTATAGAGTCATTGTTTATTCAGCAGGGTAAGGGACATTCACTGCCCAAATGTACAGAGTCACTAAGATAAAAGCAAAATACTGCTGATGCTGGAAATCTGAAACAAAAACAAAAATACCTGGAAAAACTCAGCAGGTCTGACAGCATCTGCGGAGGGAAATACAGTTGATGTTTTGAGTCCAAATGACTCTTCAACAGAACTAAGGAAATAGAGAAATGAGGTGAAATATAAGCTGGTAGAGGGGGGTGGGACAGGCGGAGCTGGATAGGGGGCCAATGATAGGCGGAGGCAAAGAAAAGATTGCCAAAGATGTCATAGACAAAAAGATGAAGGGGTGTTGACAGTAGTGATAAGGAATGTGCTAATTGGGAGATTAAGGGTAGAAAGCAGGACAAGCTAGTGGCAGATGTCCCTTGTGGGGGTGGGGTGGGGGGGAAGGGATCGAAATGGGCTAAAAGGTGGAGATAAAACAATAGATTGAAATTAATTTAAAAATAGGTGGGAAAAAAAATATATATATTTTTTTAAATTATAAATTATTGGAAAAGGGTGGATCAGAAAGGGGGTGGGAATGGAGGAGAGAGTTCATGATCGGAAATTGTTGAACTCCATATTAAGTCCAGAAGGCTGTAAAGTGCCTAGTCGGAAGATGAGGTACTGTTCCTCCAGTTTGCGTTGAGGTTCACTGGAACATTGCAGCAGGCCAAGGACGGACATGTGGGCATGAGAGCAGGGTGGTGTGTTGAAATGGCAAGTGACAGGGAGATCTGGGTCATGCTTGCGGACAGGCTGAAGGTGTTCTGCAAAGCGGTCACCCGGTCTGCATTTGGTCTCTCCAATGTAGAGGAGACCGCATTGGGAGCAGCGAATGCAGTAGACTAAATTGAGGGAAGTGCAAGTGAAGTGTTGCTTCACTTGGAAGGAGTGTTTGGGCCCTTGGACGGTGAGGAGGGGGGAAGTAAAGGGGCAGGTGTTGCAGCTTCTGCGGTTGCATGGGAAGGTGCCGTGGGAGGGGGTTGAGGTGTAGTGGGTGATGGAGGAGTGGACCAGGGTGTCCCGGAGGGAATGATCCCTGCGGAAATCAGCCGAGGGGGTGAAGGGAAGATGTGTTTGGTGGTGGCATCATGCTGGAGTTGGCGGAAATGGCGGAGGATGATCTTTTGAACACAGAGGCTGGTGGGATAATAAGTGAGGACAAGGGGGACCCTATCATGGTTCTGGGAGAGAGAGGAAGGTGCGAGGGCGGATGCGCGGGAGATGGGCCAGACACGGTTGAGGGCCCTGTCAACCACCGTGGGTGGAAAACCTCGGTTAAGGAAGAAGGAAGACATGTCAGAGGAACTGTTTTTGGAAGTGGCATCATCAGAACAGATGCGACGGAGGCGAAGGAACTGAGAGAATGGGATGGAGTCCTTAAAGGAAGCGGGGTGTGAGGAGCTGTAGTCGAGGTAGCTGTGGGAGTCGGTAGGCTTGTAATGAATATTGGTGGACAGTCTATCACCAGAAATTGAGACTGAGAGGTCAAGGAAGGGAAGGGAAGTGTCAGTGATGGACCACGTGAAAATGATGGAGGGGTGGAAATTGGAAGCAAAATTAATACGTTTTTCCAGGTCCAGACGAGAGCATGAAGCCGCACCAAAGCAGTCATCGTTGTACCGGAGAAAGAGTTGTGGGAGGGGGCCTGAGTAGGACTGGAACAAGGAATGCTCCACATACCCCATAAAGAGACAGGCATAACTAGGGCCCATGTGGGTACCCATAGCCACACCTTTTATTTGGAGGAAGTGAGACGAGTTTAAGGAGAAATTGTTCAGTGTGAGAACAAGTTCAGCCAGACGGAGGAGAGTAGTTGTGGATGGGGATTGTTCAGGCCTCTGTTCGAGAAAGAATCGGAGAGCCCTCAGACGATCCTGGCAGGGGATGGAGGTGTAGAGGGATTGGACGTCCATGGTGAAGAGGAGGAGGTTGGGGCTAGGGAACTGGAAATTGTTGATATGATGTAGGGTGTGAGAGGAATCGCGGATGTAGGTGGGAAGAGACTGGACAAGGGGAGAGAGAATGGAGTCAAGATAGCAAGAAATGAGTTCCTTGGGGCAGGAACAGGCTGACACGATCAGTCTGCCGGGACAGTCCTGTTTGTGGCTTTTGGGTAGGAGGTAGAAGCGGGCCGTCCGAGGTTGGGAGACTATGAGGTTGGAAGCTTTGGAGGGAAGATCTCCAGAAGAGATGAGGTCAGTGACAGTCCTGGAAACAATGGCTTGATGTTCAGTAGTGGGGTCATGATCCAGGGGGAGGAAGGAGGAAGTGTCTGTGAGTTAACGCTCAGCCTCTACGAGGTAGAGGTCAGTGCTCCAGACAACAACAGCACCACCCTTGTCAGCAGGTTTGATAACAAAGTCAGGGTTGGACCTGAGAGAACGGAGTGCGGCGAGTTCAGAAAGAGACAGGTTAGCGTGAGTGAGAGGAGCAGAGAAATTGAGATGACTGATGTCACGCCGAGGGATGTCTACCTTGAAGAAGTATTGCTCTTCTCTCCGACAGGATTTCCGCCTGTATCTTTTGCCCTGTTCACCTTCATAACTTTCCATTTCTCCCCTGGGTTTAACAAGGTGTTTACTAAAACTCGCTTTCACAGCCATATTTCATTCCTCAGTGACTGTCTCCGTCTCCGACGTACCCCATGTGGATTCCAACTGAAGTTCCGTCCCTCATGTTTCGAACCCACCCAGGATTACAGGTATCTCCGGGACATACAACGCTCCTCGGACTGCTGTTCTCATCGCATCCTGAGATCCACACTCAGTGCCATGCGCCGCCATATGAACACACTCAACCTCTCCCTCCAGCAGCACCGCCTCACCCTATCTCTAAGCTGTCCGTGCCCCCAGTTTCATTTTATTCTTTGTCTCATCCGTTGCCTCAACAAGAAACTTTGTCTCTTTCTTTCAGGTGTTAAGGAACACAAGCTCCAACAACTCATCGACACCAACGCCCATCCAGGACCCTCCACCCCTGCCCATCCCTCTGACCCCATCTCGTCTTCCAATCCCAGCCCCGGCCGTGTATTCACCATGCCCTCTGATCTTCCCCTCTCCGACGCTGAACGTTCAGTGCTCAGCAAAGGATTCAGTTTCATACCATTATGCCCTCACCTCAATGAATTTCGGGCTCGGCACGATGCTGAAATCTTCTTCCACTGCCATTGTCTCCGTGCTCACTTCTTTGGGCAGGAGCCCTCTCCCCGTTCAATGGATCCTTTCACCCACCTCCAATATTCTCCCTCCACCTGGACCCCTCCCTCTGGATTCTTACCTGCTCTTGATCTTTTCATTGAGAACTGTCGGCGTGACATCAGTCGTCTCAATTTTTCTGCTCCTCTCACCCACTCTAACCTGTCTCTTTCCGAACTTGCTGCACTCCGTTCTCTCAGGTCCAATCCTGACTTTGTTATCAAACCTGCTGACAAGGGCGGTGCTGTTGTTGTCTGGCGCACTAACCTCTACCTCGAAGAGGCTGAGAGTCAACTCGCAGACACTTCTTCCTACCTCCCTCTGGACAATGACCCCACTACTGAACATCAAGCCATTGTTTCCAGGACTGTCACTGACCTCATCTCTTCTGGAGATCTTCCCTCCAAAGCTTCCAACCTCATAGTCTCCCAACCTCGGACGGCCCGCTTCTACCTCCTACCCAAAAGCCACAAACAGGACTGTCCCGGCAGACTGATCGTGTCAGCCTGTTCCTACCCCACGGAACTCATTTCTTGCTATCTTGACTCCATTCTCTCTCCCCTTGTCCAGTCTCTTCCCACCTACATCCGTGATTCCACTCACGCCCTACATCATATCAACAATTTCCAGTTCCCTGGCCCCAACCACCTCCTCGTCACCATGGACGTCCAATCCCTCTACACCTCCATCCCCCACCGGGATGGTCTGAGGGCTCTCCACTTCTTCCTCGAACAGAGGCCTGAACAATCCCCATCCACAACTACTCTCCTCCGTCTGGCTGAACTTGTTCTCTCACTGAACAATTTCTCCTTAAACTCATCTCACTTCCTCCAAATAAAAGGTGTGGCTATGGGTACCCGCATGGGCCCCAGTTATGCCTGTATCTTTATGGGGTATGTGGAACATTCCTTGTTCCAGTCCTACTCCGGCCCCCTCCCACAACTCTTTCTCCGGTACAACAATGACTGCTTCGGTGCCACTTCATGCTCCCGTCTGGATCTGGAAAAACGTATTAATTTTGCTTCCAATTTCCACCCCTCCATCATTTTCACGTGGTCCATCACTGACACTTCCCTTCCCTTCCTTGACCTCTCAGTCTCAATTTCTGGTGATAGACTGTCCACCAATATTCATTACAAGCCTACCGACTCCCACAGCTACCTCGACTACAGCTCCTCACACCCTGCTTCCTGTAAGGACTACATCCCATTCTCTCAGTTCCTTCACCTCCTTTGCATCTGTTCTGATGATGCCACTTTCCAAAAACAGTTCCTCTGACATGTCTTCCTTCTTCCTTAACTGAGGTTTTCCACCCACGGTGGTTGACAGGGCCCTCAACCGTGTCTGGCCCAACTCTCGCACATCCGCCCTCACACCTTCCTCTCCCTCCCAGAAACATGACAGGGTCCCCCTTGTCCTCACTTATCATCCCACCAGCCTCTGTGTTCAAAGGATCATCCTCCGCCATTTCTACCAACTCCAGCATAATGCCACCACCAAACACATCTTTCCTTCGCCACCGCCCCCGTCCGCATTCCGTAGGGACCATTCCCTCCGGGACATCCTGGTCCACACCTCCATCACCCCCAACACCTCAACCCCCTCCCACGGCACCTTCCCATGCAACCGCAGAAGGTGCAACACCTGCCCCTTTACTTCCTCCCTCCTCACCGTCCAAGGGCCCAAACACTCCTTCCAAGTGAAGCAGCTTTTCACTTGCACTTCCCTCAATTTAGTCTACTGCATTCGCTGCTCCCAATGCGGTCTCCTCTATATTGGAGAGACCAAATGCAGACCGGGTGACCGCTTTGCAGAACACCTTCAGCCTGTCCGCAAGCATGACCCAGACCTCCCTGTCGCTTGCCATTTCAACACACCACCCTGCTCTCATGCCCACATGTCCATCCTTGGCCTGCTGCAATGTTCCAATGAAGCTCAATGCAAACTGGAGGAATAGTCCCTCATCTTCCGACTAGGCACTTTACAGCCTTCTGGACTTAATATGGAGTTCAACAATTTCAGATCATGAACTCTCTCCTCCATTCCCACCCCCTTTCTGATCCACCCTTTTCCAATAATTTATACTTTTAAAAAATATATATTTTTCTTTTCCCACCTGTTTTAAAATTTATTTCAATCTATTGTTTTATCTCCACCTTTTAGCCCATTTCGATCCCTTCCCCCCACCCCACCCCCACTAGGGCCATCTGCCACTAGTTTGTCCTGCTTTCTACCCTTAATGTCCCCATTAGCACATTCCTTAGATAATATCACCACCGTCAACACCCCTTTGTCCTTTTGTCTATGGCATCTTTGGCAATCTCTTCTTTGCCTCCACCTATCATTGGCTCCCTATCCAGCTCCACCTGTCTCACCCCCCTCTACCAGCTTATATTTCACATCATTTCTCTATTTCCTCAGTTATAACGAAGAGACACTCAGCCTCGAAATGTCAACTGTATTC
This sequence comes from Cetorhinus maximus, assembly GCF_964194155.1. Classification (NCBI taxonomy): domain Eukaryota; kingdom Metazoa; phylum Chordata; class Chondrichthyes; order Lamniformes; family Cetorhinidae; genus Cetorhinus; species Cetorhinus maximus. The sequence continues at coordinate 14,330,277 of NC_135903.1, read as the reverse complement.
ATCTCCGCAGATGCTGTCAGACCTGCTGAGTTTTTCCAGGTATGTTTGTTTTTGTACAGAGTCACTGTTTATTCAGGATGAGAGTCACTCACTGTGTAACTGTACAGATTCACTGTTTATTCAGGGTAAGAGTCACTCACTGTCTAACTGCACAGGTTTATGCACTAACCTCTTCTCTTTTTTTCAGTCTGTACAGTAACCTGACTGATTGCTCAGAAAGGGTAATGGAGGTTTGCAATTCCTATTGGCCAAATGCAGTTGGTGAACAATTATTAATTCTGATGCATACTCGGTACTTTAAGGATTGCAACATGGTGGAGAATCGAACTCTGATTGACCCTCCTGAAAACATTGTGCTGGGGCTGATCATCGCTCCAATCTGTATCATTCCTATCATGGTGGCACTGGTGGTCTGGTGCAGCAAGAACACTGAAGCCAACACCAAAAAATAAAGTGGCCCATTCGTTCCATCCATTTTTATAATTCCTTTTATCCACCCTGAACTCCTCTTATCACATCTCTTTTTTCAGTTCAACATCAAATCTGTTCATATTTCTCATTATTCCTCCCTGGATCGATGCTGCTTCCTGCTCTGCTACGCTGCTCAGTTTCTGCACTTTCCCTCCATTTCCTCAAACTCTCTGAACCCTTGGGCACGCTTAACCACACCCTCCTCTCCAAGAACTCTCCGCCATTCAGCATCTGAATGGGTCCTGCCCTCAGCTGCTTCCACTGTTATGTATCTAGTCGTAAGCAGAGAACCTGCTGTAATAGCTTCTCTATCACTCCCACAGCGTTACCGCTGTCAGCGGGTCATCATCCACATTTATACTGTCAACATCCAGCTTGATCTCACCATCACCTCACTCAACCTCTCCACTGCCTTGGAGTTGTCACACTCATATTCCAATCTCTGTTCTTGGATGAGCTACAATTTCCTCCAATTACTAAGACACCTACTTTCACCACAACACAACCACCACAACCACAACCACCACAACCACAACCACAACCACCACCACCACAACCACCACCAACACCACCACCACAACCACAACCACCACTACCACCACAACCACAACCACCACCACAACCACAACCACCACAACAACCACAACCACAACCACCACAACCACCACAACCACAACCACAACCGCCACCACCACCACAACCGCCACCACAACCACAACCACCACCACAACCACAACCACCACAACAACCACAACCACAACCACCACAACCACAACCACAACCACCACCACAACCACAACCACCACAACCACCACCACAACCACAACCATCACAACCACAACCACCACTACCACCACAACCACAACCACAACCGCCACCACAACCACGACCGCCACCACAACCACAACCACAACCACCACAACCACAACCACCACAACCTCAACCGCCACCACAACCACAACCGCCGCCGCAACCACAACCACCACAACCACAACCACAACCACCACTGAGGCTGCCTCAGTGCATCTGCTGCTGAAACTCTCTTCCAGGTCTTGTTATGTCCAGTTTTGAATATTCAAATGCACTCCCGCTGGTTTCTCATCTTCCACATTCCATAAGCTTGAAGTCATCCAACTTTGCCAACTTACACCAAATCCCATTCACCAGCACCCCAGTCTTTGCTAATTAATACTGTCTGACCCCCAATACTTCAATTTTAAAATTCTCACCTTTGTGTTTAGGCCTTACCCTTCCTTATCTCTGTTACCTCTTCCAGCCTCACTACCTGCCCCCATACAAAAAATCTTTGTTTGTCAGACTGGCCTCTTGTCCATCCCCCATCCCTTCACCTGTGCCTTCAACCATCTGGAAAACTCTCCTTAAACTAATTTGCCTCTCAATCTCTCTCGCCTTTTTAATGATCCTCCTCTTTGATCAAGCAGCTTGTCACCTGTCCTAATGTGTCGTTCCTTAGATCTTTGTCCCTGTTCCCTTTATGACTCTGTAGCACATTAGGTTTTTCTCTATTAAAGACTCCATATACATTCAAGATGTTGTTGTCATTGTGAATCTCTGGATAAATGAAACCTTATTCTTGTTGCAATCTCCTGTCATGATTTCATGAAAAAGAGTTGGTTCAATCAGCAGTAGATCTGAGGCTCTGTCTGAACAGAATAAATGGAAACTTTCCCTCAAACTCTCATCTATTTATTTCCTTATTGTCTCTAATGAGGGTTTGGATAGGCCTGATGGTGCAGCACATGGTGTGGAAGATGCTGAATGTGGGTCTGGCGTGAACTCAACATATCTGTCAGAGTTTCCAGCTCTGTAGGCATGGTGTATGTATGTAGAGTATACTTGTAGGCATGGTGTATGTATGTAGAGTGTACTTGTAGGCATGGTGTATGTATGTAGAGTATACTTGTAGGCATGGTGTATGTATGTAGAGTGTACTTGTAGGCATGGTGTATGTATGTAGAGTATACTTGTAGGCATGGTGTATGTATGTAGAGTATACTTGTAGGCATGGTGTATGTATGTAGAGTATACTTGTAGGCATGGTGTATGTATGTAGAGTGTACTTGTAGGCATGGTGTATGTATGTAGAGTATACTTGTAGGCATGGTGTATGTATGTAGAGTATACTTGTAGGCATGGTGTATGTATGTAGAGTATACTTGTAGGCATGGTGTATGTATGTAGAGTGTACTTGTAGGTATGGTGTATGTATGTAGAGTATACCTGTAGGTATGGTGTATGTATGTAGAGTATACTTGTAGGCATGGTGTATGTATGTAGAGTGTACTTGTAGGTATGGTGTATGTATGTAGAGTATACCTGTAGGTATGGTGTATGTATGTAGAGTATACCTGTAGGTATGGTGTATGTATGTAGAGTATACCTGTAGGTATGGTGTATGTATGTAGAGTATACCTGTAGGTATGGTGTATGTATGTAGAGTATACCTGTAGGTATGGTGTATGTATGTAGAGTATACCTGTAGGTATGGTGTATGTATGTAGAGTATACCAGTAGGTATTGTGTATGCATGTAAAGTATACCTGTATGTATGGTGTATGTATGTAGCATATACCTGTAGGTATGGCATATGTGCTAGACTACAGCTGAAAATTGCAGTATATGGTACGTACACTGGGATCAGGTTGGACATTGTCATTCGAGAGTTGATGTGAGACGAGGAGAGAGTGGGTGGATGTTTAGAAAAGCCAGAAAAGTGGGTATTCCTCAGGCCCTTTGACACCAGGGAGCAGCCAGTGAGTGGAGAGTGGGAGGGAGAGATTGGAAAGACTGCAGAGTTCTGGGGAAGATTGGAGACCTCATGAGGAAATGAGAAAAGCCGGGGGAGTGGTCAGAAGTGTTCAGGTGAACGAAAGGGCTGGGGGTGATTGGAAGGGTTGAGCTAAATGGGCGACTACAGACATGTTGAGAAAGACAAAGAAAGGTAGTTGACTCCTGTTGCAGTCACATAGGATTTAATTTGTGACTTTGATAAGAGCCATTTCAGTACCAAGGCAGGGGTTAGAAACCTGATTGGAGGGATTCAAACATGGAGTTCTGAGAAAGGTGGGAAGAGATTTATGAGGTGACAACATGTTCATGGGCTTTGGAGGTGAAACGAGGGTTGAAGATGAGATGGTAGTTTGCAGGAACAGTGGGGTCAAGGGTAAAAGGCTCTGTCAGCCATGGCTCAGAGTGAAGCACACTCACCGCTGAATCACAGGATTCAGGGTTCAGCACAAAAATCAAGGCTGGAATTCCAGTGCAGTACTGAGAGAGCACCGCACTGTCAGAGGGGCTGTCTTTCAGATGAGATGTTAAACTGAGGTTCCAGCTCCTTGCTGACACACACTCCGCTCAGACACACACTCCGCTCAGACACACACTCTGCTCAGACACACTCTGCTGTTCTGGTTGGAAGATTAGCAATCTCAGGAACTCTGACAAAGGAATATACATCCTTAGTCAAAGCCAAAGTGGGGAGCTGAGAGTCATGTAACATGACCCCATCCTCCCCCACCCTCCCACCTAGCTGGAAGCACCATTTATACTGTCTTGCAGTACTTCATGTCAGTCTGCTATCTACCATCCACCAAGCTGCAACATAGAAAAGGGGCTCCGTCCACATTTGAATGCCCGGCCCCCATCTATACTGCTTCTACTGGAATGTCTGAACTTATATACTATCACCTATAAGACTAATTCATCTCTGTGTTCCTATCTCATCTCTACTGGAACAGTTAATAATCCAGCATCAGTTTTCAACCTGCCGACCTCTGTTAAGGAATACGCCATTAGACTTTGATTCTGGACTCTGGGCTCACGTGAAATAATAATTCTTTGCTCTGTGGTCTTAGCCTGTAAAATCTTTCTTTCTCTATCCCTCGTTTATTATCTGAATGCATAGCGACAACTCCTTCCTGCGTTTTGAGTGTGTGCAGATAAACTAACCCTCTGCATTTACCCTATATCGAGTTTTCTGTGGGGTTATTAATAGAAATTGGATCATGCCAAAACTGAGGAGTTGGGAAATACACCACCGCTTATAAAGGGAGAAATCAAAATCCAAACATCTTTCTGTTTACGGACTGCTGGTGAAAGGAGAAACCAGGGCTGTTTAAATTAAACTCCCTCCTGTCCATAACAGAAATTGGGGGCACGTCCAGGATAACCCATGTGAATTTGACCAGAGTCCAAGTTAAGAGATGAGCCAAATCTGAGGCTAAAAGCGCCAATTAGAGGCTAAAAGGAAAATTCAGTGGCTGGAACAAATTTTAAAGCACAAGTAATTTACCACAGCAAATTCCTTTTCCCTAACACTAAGAAAATATCAACTTTTGAGGCCCAGATGTAGGTCAAACAAGGGAATTTGAAGAGTGAATCATTGGCGGCCCTTAGCACAGAACAACTGAAAGCTGTAGCTAAGGAGGTACAGTTAAAACTGCCCAGCCAAGTGAGGAGGGGTGAATTGATCCAGTTGTTGGGGGGACATTTGGATGTCATGTTACTGGTAGAGCAGTTAGATGTGGAGCTCACATGATTCTGAATCCCATCCCCCAGCCCAATTTCAAGCTGGAAAAGTTCGGAACACAGCTAGAATTTCAGGAGAGGGGAAGAAAAGCACGAGCAAGGGAACAGGAGAGGGAAAGAATGTAAGAAAGGGAAGCTCAGGAAACAGAGAGAGAGAGAGAGAGAGAGAGAGAAAGAAACAAGAAAGTGAAAGAGAATTCCAGCTCCGAAAATTGGAAATGAAGCTAGCAGCTCAAGGAGATAGAAAGACCAAGACAGCTGGAGCCTGCCAGGGAAAATCGCTCTCTACCTGGTAGCACTCCCTATCTCTCTAACCTGGAACTACTCTCAGAAGCCCTGAGGTATGCGAGATTCATTCCCAAATTTGAAGAGAGTGATGTGGAGTCATCTTTTGCCACTTTTGAGAAAATAGCAAAGATGCTAAACTGGCCATCGGATATGTGGACATTTTTAATTCAAGAGCAGCTGTCAGGGAGAGCCCACAAGGTCTACTCCATGTTGACTCCTGATGTGTCCATGAATTATGAGCAGACCAAGGCTGCCATCCTAAGTACCTACAAGTTAGTTCCAAAGGCATACCACCAGCAATTCCTGAATGATTGTAAGAAGCCAGCACAGGCCTACATTGAGTTTCAACGGCTGAAGCAAATCACATTCGACCGATGGATCAGATCCTTAAGAATCCCACGCACCTATGAGGGGGAGTTGGTATTGTTGGAGGAATTAAAAAATTGCCTACCCTCCAACCTTCGAATGCACTTGGAGGAGCAAAGAATCCAGCAGACAGATGTGATCTCCACTCATAGACCTGGAAACTCAGGCAGACTCTTTCCAAGCCATTCCCATGAGCATTTGTAAGAGAAACAGGGCGATCTAGATAGAAAAGACCCCCACCTGGAAAGGAAAACGCAAAGGAGGGTCCAAGAAGGCCCCCTGAAGCCTGAGAGCAGAACCTCCGGAGACCGGTGTGTTCTCACAGCAATAAAATAGGCCATTCCAGGCCTGAGTGCTGGAGATTGCGAGTGAAGCCTGTTGGTCTAATCGGGCTCCATGAGTCGTGCCCCGAATGACCCTCCCCCCACCCCCCCACCATGGGTGTTGCAGCAGAGCAGGCAGAGTCCCTCGCTACTGAAACTTACCCTTTGGAGGGCACGGCACTGTGTGTGACTGAGCCAGTCAAACCCCTGAGAGCTTCTGGAGTTTCAGCCTTTCAGGAACAGTGTCCCCCTACCCGTCCCAAGTTTGTTGTACTGCTCCGGGACACAGGGGCCACTCAGTCCTTAATGTTGAAGGGAAACTTAAACCTACCCCACCCCCCGCCACCCGAGTGCTCCCTGAAGACCAAAGCCCTGATCAGTGGAGTGGGAGGAGGATCTGTGTTTGCCCCCCTCCCCCACCTCCACAAGGTCCACCTAGAGTGTGACCTTGTTTCAGACCCTGTTACAGTCGGGATTTCCCCTGTCCCCTGAACTAGCAGGAATCGATTTCTTCCTTTGGACGAATTTGGCTGCAGCAAGGTGTTATCCAGTGAAGGAAAAGAGGCCCAAAAAGGTGAAATAGCACCCATAACCATCAAGCGATGGCTGCCTGAATGTCACAAGGCCGAAGCCAGGCCAGTAAAGTTAAAAGAGGCCCAAGAAAGACCACTGGAACCTAAAATAGATTCACAGGGTATCCCAGAATTAAACACAGACTGAAGATGCAGAAAATTTGGATTTATTTTAAAGTACTAGCCAGGACCAGCAGCTAAGGCACCAAAGCATACACAAACAGTCGCAGCCTTACATGAAAGCTAAAAACTTGTACAAAGGGCTCAGCTGTAAATTTGCAATTAGGAAATGGGAGACACACGGGCGGGCACACGGGATAACTCGATCAAGAGATGGGGAAGGCCAAGATAAAAGCAAAAAACTGCGGACGCTGGAAATCCAAAACCAAAACAAAAATACCTGGAAAAACTCAGCAGGTCTGGCAGCATCTGCGGAGAGGAACACAGTTAACGTTTCGAGTCCGAATGACCCTTCAACAGAACTAAGTAAAAATTGAAGAGAGGTGAAATATAAGCTGGTTTAAAGGGGGGTGAGATAAGTAGAGCTGGATAAAGGGCCAGTGATAGGTGGAGATAACCAAAAGATGTCACAGACAAAAGGAACCACTTGAAAATTGCATCTGGACTCCGAGTGTTGAAATTTTGTACCAGAGTATTCCTCGGACATTTCAATTGGCGCTGCGAGCAGGGTACAAAGGACACAGGACACCGACGGGGAACTGGGACGAGTCACAGTGTGAGTACATTTTTATTCATACTAAATCCGACTCCGTCTGGACCCAAGAAGTGTCAGGCGCCCCGCGCATCTGAAACCTAGACTCCAGGCAACAGTTCAAGGGAAGGGTGGGGTAGAAACGCTTGTATTATAGATTGTTATAATTACATCTGGTATTAGTCGCAAGTAACGAGCTCAGTCAGAAAGGACCCAGGTAAGAACCGTACCGCTGACGACAACTATATCCTGACCGTCTGACCCAGAGATGGCCAGTAGTGACAAACTCGAGTGGGGACCAGAGGGATCCCTGACACGGCATTTAGCTGACAAAAACAAGAAATTGACAGGCAAAATTATAAAGAACAATTGGAACACATTTGACTCGCCCACTGATCAGAGAAAATGGTGGGATAATCAGAAAAAAGACACAGATGATAAAGCAAGGATCCTAATGTGAAGACATCATGTAGAGTTAAGTAAGAAAGTAAATAGAATGTTGGCCAACGAATCCCAAAATAAAGAGCCAAAAAATCTCATGTCAGTTTCGCCAGCTTTAACACAGCCACCAGCAGCTCCACAATACACAGATAATGTAGATTGGAACGGGCTGGTGGAACAGACAGCGAGATATGAGGAACAACGGGAAGCAGGTTGGGAATCAGCACCCCCATATCCCGTGGCCCCAATTAAGATAGAGTATGTGCCCCCGGTGCCCAGACAACCAGGCAGACCAGCTCAAGCGGCCGTACCAGCACAAAATGGGCAGCCAACCCAGGCACCAATACACGGACAGAGAGCTATAAGGGGGTTCCCAGCGCAACTAAGAACCACATACGTGTCCCTGTCACCTAGCGACACCATGAAGCTATTGGAAAAATTACCCCAACTAAAACCTAAATACGGAGACGAGACGTTTTGGCAAAAATTGCAGGAAATACGGCAATGCCATGGTCTCCATAACAGGGACATTCACGGGTTAGTCCAGATGAATACTGGGGAAGGCTGCAGCAAGCGTATCAGGACGGAACCTGGTGTAATGATATCGCTGCAGACCAGGCACAGCAGCAAGCTGATTTCCCAGCCTTTCGAGCAGAAATGGCACAAGTCTTAGGGCCACCCCCAGTCAAATGGAATATAGTGACTGGAGTAAAACAAGAAAAGGGCGAGGGTGCCCAGGAATATGGCAATCGGAAGTTTGAGGCGTATTGTAATTACGGGGGTGTAGGTGCTGCCTTGGACAAAGACGATGTACAGTTTATGCAATTGTACAAGGATGGCCTTAGCCTGGCCCACCAGGCAATCCTAAACACCGGGCCCGGGCCCACCAGGCGATCCTAAACACCGTGCCCGAGCCCACCAGGCAATCCTAAACACCGGGCCTGGGCCCACCAGGCAATCCTAAACACCGGGCCCGGGCCCACCAGGCGATCCTAGACACCGGGCCCGGGCCCACCAGGCGATCCTAGACACCGGACCCGGGCCCACCAGGCAATCCTAAACACCGGGCCCGGGCCCACCAGGCAATCCTAAACACCGGGCCCGGGCCCACCAGGCAATCCTAAACACCGGGCACGGGCCCACCAGGCAATCCTAGACACCGGGCTAGTAGACAAGAACACATATGATGAGCTAGAAAGATGGGCCACCGGGGTAGATAACCACATAGGGAAAACTAAGATAAAGGTGTCGGCAGTGAAGGTTACAGACCCCACTCAAACGGTGGGCCACTGCGACAGCCATCCCTAAACCCAAGGTGTGCTTTCATTGTAAAAACCCGAACATAAAATATTTACTGTTTTAGATGTAGCCAATAGATTTTGGTCGATACCACTGGACCAGGAATCCCAAGATAAATTTGCTTTCAAAGTGGGAGGGAGACAGAATACTTGGGCGAGGGTCCCACAGGGATTCCACAACAGCCCCAACATCTTCCATCGGGTTATGAGTGAGAAGCTGAGTCAGTGCGACGTCGAGCCGTACAACAGTACAATTTTACAATATGTAGATGATATCCTAAGAGCATCAGAATCAGAAAGGGGCCACATCGGAGCCCTCTTGGCAGTCTTAAGGACACTGTAAAATACTGGATTCAAGATAAACCCCAAAAAGGCACAAGTAGGGCAAACACTGGTTAAGTACTTAGGACACGAGATCAGTCAGGGAAACAAGATCCTACCACAGGACAGGAAAATGGCCATCGCGGACATGCCTCGCCCCACCACAGTGAGGGGGTCTGAAAGGTCATGGGGCTGTTCAACTACGGCCGCAACTACCTACCCCAGTTTGCAGCAATGGCCGCGCCGAGACAGAGCTTAGTAAAGGGAGAAAAACCCGGGACAGGAAAGGTCGAATGGGGACCAGAGCAAGAGACAACGTATGCAGAGTTGAAGGCTGGTCTCATGTCAGCACTGGCCCTCAAGCTACCCGACATGTCCCGACCATTCCACATTTACAGCAGGATGGATGGGGGTGTTTACAATGCAGGTAGTGACACGACAACGAGGAGAAAGTATGAGACCCGTAGCATATTATTCCACTCAGCAGTCCCTTGTAGTGAAGGGACTGTCCAGATGCGTGGCAGAGTTAGACTGTGTCGCGTGGGCAGTCCAGGAGTGTGAACCTGTCACCATGTCTGGACAAATAACACTGCACACCCAGCATACTTTAGTGGCGTTGTTAAACACTGGGAAACTGGAAGCAGTGTCAGACTCCAGACGGGCGGCATGGGAAGCTGTGTTACTAAGAAAAGATAAGGCCGTACAGATCATAAGGGATTACTAAAGTTAATCCAGCAAATAGAATGATATCCGAAGGGGAACTGCACCAGTGTCAGATGAGATTAGGCCAAGAGGTGGAGGTGGGCAACTCAGATGAACCACTTGAGAACCCATATTTGACCCTCTATGTGGATGGATCTGGAAGATACATAAACGGGCAATTTCGGACTGGCTGGGCAGTCGTAGACCAGAATGAAGAGGCTATTCTAAAAGGGGGATTAGAAGGGGCCCTGTCAGCTCAGGTAGCTGAACTGATTGCCCTTACGGAGGCCCTCAAAGCAGCTAAAGGCAAGAGGGTGGACGTGTACACTGACAGCCGGTATGCATTTGGGGTAATCCACGACTACATGGCAGCCTGGAATAGGAGGGGATTCATCACCTTAGGAGGGGGGCACATAAGGCACGAGAATGTAGTACGAGAGTTAGTGGAAGCAGCTCGGGCGCCCGCAGAGGCAGCAGTTATTAAAATACAGGCACATAGGAAGGTGGGAAACCAGCAACAAAGGGGTAAATACTGGCAGACGCAGCGGCCAAAGAGGCAGCTGAGAAACAGGAAGCGTGCATAGTCCGGGTGGCTGCATATAGCCCAGAGGAGATGAATGTGCAGAAATTACAGCAGATACAGATCCTGAGGAGAAGAAAAAATGGAGAAGGGAGGGGGCCACCACAGGAAAAGACGGAATTTGGAGGAAAGGGTTGTTAGCAATGGCCCTGCATTGTAGACAATACACCCTGTTGAAACTGTATCACGAACCAGACCACAGTGGAAGGGGCAGTATGCTCAATAGACTGCTTCAGAACTGGTGGTGGACTGGCATTGGCAGGGATATAGCCAAGTAGTGTCAGAGATGCATCATTTGCACCGGTCAGAGTAAGACTATCGCACCAGCCGCGCCCCAAGGGCCCATGGGAAAACCTACAGATAGATTTTACGGGACCCCCTTCCCGACAGCAGGGGAAAGAAATACTGCCTGGTCATAATCGACCAGTTCACTGGATGGGTGAAGGCTTTCCCCACCAGGGACTGCAGCACCACCACAGTCGCAAAGATCCTCGCTATTGAAGTAGTACCAAGGTGGGGAATCCCTTTACAGATAGATTCGGATCTAGGAACGCATTTTACGGGCAGTGTTATGAAAAGGACGTGTGAGCTGCTCGGAGTAAAACAGAAATTTCACGCACCTTACCATCCACAAAGCTCAGGAATGGTAGAATGTATGAACCGCACATTAAAAAACGCTATTGGAAAGGCAATCACAGCAATTGGTAGGGGATGGGCGGATATACTCCCCTCCATATTGATGTGACTGAGGGCTACCCCCAACAGGACAACTGCGTTAACCCCTTATGAGTTGATGACCGGGGGGGGGGCTATGCGCTTGCCAGAGGGATAGCCACCGGAAGCGAGGATATGGGACCCATCAGAGATAAAATTAAAAACTATATTAAGCAATTGGATGGACAGTTAAAGGAATTACAACAGGAAGTGAAGGACCAACAGGCTATCAGGGATTTAGAAGAAAGGACAAAAGGAGGACCCCTCCGTCACCACCAGCTGAGGTCGGAGACATGGTGTTTGTTCAAATCACCCCGAGCCAACCAGGTTTTGCCCCAAAATGGACCGGACCATACGAAATTATTTTGACCAGCGATTCATGTGCCTGTGTCGATATGAAGGGAAAAGGTAGGTGGAAACACTGGTCGCAGCTGAAAAGGTGGATGTAAGTAAGAAAGACTGAATTACCGGGCAGTGGGGGGAAAACGGGCAACGAGCTGTCCATCCTGTGTTAGCCAAGTGGTTTAGGATTCATTCCCGATCTGGAGGACTGGCCATCCGAAAGACAAAGGGGGAATCCTCAACTACGGGGAGGGTCGCCGTGGGCTGTGCACAAGGAGGGGTGAAAAGGGGAAAGCTGCCTCTTATATACAACCTAACCCCTGGTGATCACCAGCAGTGTGCTTCATTACAGAAATAACAATAACCAGGTAACCTCCACGCCAAGATGGAAAAAAGCTGGGTATCGATGATCATTACCCTGGCTATCGCAGCCTCCGGCATACAGAATGTAAACCGTGAAGCAGCGGCCGGTATGGGCTTATATTACAAGAATGTCAGCGACGGATATTGCGTGAAAGGAGGTGTGAATGTCACAATGGAAAGGCCAATGCTCTTCAAGTGTGGCACTGGGGCTTATGCAACTATCCATTGGAATGAGCGATGGAGAGAGCCTAGGGCAGAACTCGCATATGGGAATGGAACTCCGATGGAAAAATGAAAGCCCAATATACTTCCAGATCAGCGATGGTTCGGACGGACCCTGGACATGTGCGAAGGGGGCACAGGTCCAGATACAATGTGTGAGAGATTTTTCGCAATTTACCTTCACAACAACAACTGGGGTCACTGCCCCGGGGAGGAGGACTTAGGAATGACAGATACCTGGCATTGGATCTTGAGGCCCAAACACGCAGAGTTGACTACAACGGCGGACCCCTGGACTGACACCACCCCGCTATCACAGGACACAACAACACCACAGAGACTATCTTGCCCAGACATGACCCCTGGGCCATAGAATGGACTGGTACTGTATACGGACGGAGAACTATTGTATGATAATATTAAACATGAAACTGTACCGGTAATTGTGAACCTGGCAGGTATACAACTGCCTGCATATTGCAGTAACCATGCACCCCTACGGAAACTATACAAATTACTGAGTAAGGCCGTGATTAATCAGGTGGCCGACGCCATGGGCGCCACTAGATTCAGGGGACTTGCTGCTCTCCACCACCAGAAGAGAGGGTGAGTTAACAATGTACTGACAGGGGTGAACACAGGTACTTCCCTGGTAAACTCTCTCGACATTCAAGGAATTAACTCCAAGGTCACGAATCTTAAAGGGATGATGAGGCAGCTGCTCATAAGAGCAGCGAAGGACGGTGATTCAGCAGCGGCCCGAGGGGGCAAGAGTGTGGCATCTGTACTGGAAAGTGTACACGTTATAGAGACCCATGCCAAAACCACCAACCAATTAATAGAAAGGGAGGAAAGGCAAGAGGACAGCACCCAAAAAAGCCAGCTGTGCCACGCTTATGGCCAGTGGATGATCGGGCAATTAAGACACAATCTGGCCCCGACCCAAAGGGTGGAGGTACCTGGCTGGGTCAACAGTGCCCGGTTGCGGGCGATGGCCAAGGACCCAGGCGGCATTGATGCCTGTACGTTGAAAGGAATGACCAGGGTGTATCCGGTCAGAAGTGCACCACAAACCAAATGAACATGATAGACATGGTATGGGCAATCCCCTCAGTCACAGCAGACATGGGTCCGCACCCTCAGTACCAAGTGGAGAACATTGGGTTAATCCGGGACAATGACTCCCTCCGGTACTACCCCATAGACATGCATACCATACACAAGGATGATGAGGGTATACACGGGGTATCACTGAGCGGGTGCAGGAGGGAAGGTAGCCTCACAATTTGCCCCCATCCATTCGGAACTGGGGGGCTGGACGAATGCAGGTATAACCGAACGGAGGGTTGTATGTTCAAAATTACCCACAGGGAAAACCATCACACCCGCTCAGGATACAAGGGAAAGGGGGAATACTGTGTGACAGCTACTGAGCCTACATTGCAACATCACCACCCCCAACTTCTGCTTTAAACCCCGGCTCCCAGTTATTATCGGATACACGCGAATGGTGTACGTCCAACAAAGGTGCCAGGTCTCAGTCAACGCCTCCGACACACTCCACCATACCCTGGAACAGTATGAGGAACCTAAGCAGACCCCAATTCCCCACCTTCCTGAAAGTCTGACAAAGATTAAAGGTGACTTACGAAAGGTGATGAAACAGTATTACGTGTTACAGGCGGTGTTTAAAAAGCTAATCAATGATACGGAAGAACAATTGAGAGATCTGACATGGTGGGAGCAAGTGTGGGACTGGGAGCTGAATGTGGATATACACCCCTGGATAAGAATAATCTCTCATATACTCGTCACTGTGCAGCTAGTGTTAGCATTGGCGTGGGGAATTGCAGCATGTCACACCTGTAAGAAGAAAGCCCTTAGACAAAGGGTAAAAATAATGTTCAAAGAGCAACATTGGCTGCTGGGACAGGACACAATATTAGTGTAGTAGGGTCCCAGCCTCCTGTCTTGGTGGCTGCGCACCACCGGAAAGACAGAAATCCCGGACATTAGGAAGATCATCGGACGCAGATTAATTGGCTAGCTTAACCTAACGGTTACGCATCCGAAAGGGGGGACTGAAGATGCAGAAAATTTGGATTTATTTTAAAGTACTAGCCAGGACCAGCAGCTAAGGCACCAAAGCATACACAAACAGTCGCAGCCTTACATCAAAGCTAAAAACTTGTACAAAGGGCTCAGCTGTAAATTTGAAATTAGGAAATGGGATTCACACGGGCGGGGACACGGGATAACTCGATCAAGAGTTGGGGAAGGCCATTTCGCACCGTCTGATAGCCATCTTCAAAAAAGACAATGCCCAGTCTCTGCACTGCAATTACTGTACAGGAACACAATTATCAGCCCACCGGGGAGGTCATTGTGCTGTGGCCTTTGTCTAACGAATACCATTAAGTTGTAACTGATAGTAAAAAAATATATAAACTCTGCTCAGTTGAAACCTCGGTGGAGAAGCGCCTGCATTGCCCAGTGTTTGCTCCTTGCATGTGTAATAAAGGAACCACTTGAATATTGCATCTGGACTCCGAGTGTTGAAATTTTGTACCAGAGTATTCCTCGGACCTTTCAAGACCAGAGAAGTCCCAGCGCAGGGAAAGACATAGTGAGGGAGATGCTCCACATAGTCGAAGAGCCTGAAGGAAGGCAAGCTTTTAAATCAGGAAAGGATCCATTAGATACAATGGTCCAGCTCCATTTTGCCCCCTATAAAGATGGTGGCCATTAACCCGAGCCTGTCACTGGGAGAAGCCCTGCAGCTGCTGGCCTGCTCAGCAAATACACAGCATAGGCTGTTTTTTATTTAGGCTGTGTGATCTACACCAGGTGTATTGAAGCCTCCCTGCCAGGTCATCACCCTCCTTCACCCTACCTCAGAGAGAGAAAAGCAGGGCAAGACAGGGCCAGATGCTGTCTGGGCCTCGGTGCCAGTGGGGGGCACAGTACTGAAGGAAGGGGAGCTCGTGACTCCATCTGCCATCCTGCCAAAGGCTTCTGCTAAACTGACCGGTCAAAAAATCCCCCAACACAGTCCCCACGAAACACACCCTGGATGGATACAGCACAGGGTTAGATACAGAGTAAATCTCCCTCTACCCTGTCCCCATCAAACACTCCCAGGATAGGTACAGCACCGGGTTACATACAGAATAAAGCTCCCTCTACACTGTCCCCATCAAACACTCCCAGGGCAGGTACAGCACGGGGTTAGATACAGAGTAAAGCTCCCTCTACACTGTCCCCATCAAACACTCCCAGGACAGGTACAGCACGGGGTTAGATACAGAGTAAAGCTGACTTGGGGTGATCTTCGTCCCCCTCAGGGAGCCATAGATGAAGAATCCTGTCAAACGCCCAACATTCACCAGCTATGAGCAGCTGCAGTTCAAATGAAACATTTTGAATTCTGATTGTGGCAGGATTTGTGCTTTTATAGATTTGAACAGCTGGTGCAAGTTGTGTTTGTGAAAATACCATGAGAATTCTTTACTGCACATCGAAATCTGTCTCAATAGTTCCCATTTTAGGGCCGATTTGCTAACTCCTGACATACAGTGAAATCTGCTGCCTGAGTTACTAAACTGTCTGCCTCACCTCCCATGGGTGGGAGTTGCCTCCTTCCTGTTCAAGATTGAATCAGGAACTGAGAGCAAATCACTTTAACCTCTTTGGTACCAAATAACATGATGATTGGTCAGTAAAGCACAGAATGGATGTTTGACATCCAGGGCAGTGCTGGTGACCCAGGGAGATCAATGTTGCTGTGTGTCAGTGTGTGTGTGTCTATTTATATCCGTATGTGCATCACTTGTGTGCTGTCACTAGGTGTCTTGTTTCTGTGTGTTTTGTGTGTCTATGTAAGTGGGAGTTGTGAGTGTGTCTGTATGTATAGTTTACGTGTAACTGTCTGTGTGTTTTGTGTATCTGTGTCTGTGTTTGTTTATTTGTACCTGTGTATGTGTGTATCAGTCGTGTATTTTCACTGGGGATCTGCCTAGTGTCTGTTTTCTTTCTGTGTGCCTGTCTGTGTCTGCATGTGTGTGTGTGTGTGTGTGTATTTATATATGTCTGTCTGTACGGGTGTCTCTGTATCGTGCCTGTATCTGTTGTGTGACTGTGGGTGGGGGGATGATGGTGGGAGGTGTGGGGGGTGGTGACTGTGTGTCCGTGAGTGATAAAACCATGGAATCATAGAATAATGGGAGTGCAGGAGGAGGCCATGTAGCTGAGGATGTCTGTATTGGGTCTGTGCCAGAGCAACTCAGTTCATGCACTCGCATGCCCTTTCAAAAGTCACAACTGAACGTGCTTTCCCCACACTTACAGGCAGTGCATTCCAGATCCTAACCACGCGATTGACCCTGTCTCCACCACACTCTCAGTCAGTGCATTCCAGATCCTAACCACGCGATTGATCCTGTCTCCACCACACTCTCAGTCAGTGCGTTCCAGACCCTAACCACGTGATTGATCCTGTCTCCACCACACTCTCAGTCAGTGTGTTCCAGACTCTAACCATTTGTGAGTGAAAATGTTTGTCCCAGTGTCGTCATTGCTTCTTTTGCCAATCACTTTAAATCGGGGTCCTCCAAATTCTCAACCATGCAGCCATTGGGAATGGACTCTCCACATCTACTCTGTCCAGACCCCTCATGATTTTGAATACCTCACTTAAATTGCCTCTCAACCTTCTATTCTCCAAGGAAAACAGCCCCAACCTTTCCGATCTATCCTGGTAACAGGAATTCCTCAATCCTGGACCACTCTTGTAAATCTTTACTGCACCCTCTCTACTGCCCTCACATCCTTCCTAAAGTGTGGTGTCCAGAATTGGACACAACACCCCAGGAACTGGGCACAATTCTCCAGGAATTGGACACAATACTCCAGATGTGGCTGAACCAGTGTTTTATAATAAAAGCAAAATACTGTGGATGCTGGAAAGCTGAAATAAAAACAGAAAATGCTGGAAAAACTCAGCCGATCTGGCAGCATTTCTTTTTATTTTATTCTTTCATGGGATGTGGGTGTCGCTGGCTAGGCCAGCATTTATTGCTCATCCCTAATTACCTTTGAGAGGATGGTAGTGAACTGCCTTCTTGAACCGCTGCAGTCCATGTGGTGTAGGTACACCCACAGTGCTGTTAGGAAGAGAGTTGACCCAGTGACAGTGAAGGAACAGCGCTTTATTTCCAAATCAGGATGGTGAGTGACTTGGAGGAGAACTTCCAGGTGGTGGTGTTCCCATCCATCTGCTGCCCTTCTCCTTCTAGATGGTAGTGGTCGTTGGTTTGGAAGATGCTGTCAAAGCAGCCTTGGTGAATTCCTGCAGTGCATCTTGTAGATGGTACATACTGCTGCTACTGTGTGTCGGATGTGGAGGGAGCGAATGTTTGTGGATGTGGTGCCAATCAAGTGGGCTGCTTTGTCCTGGACAGTGTCAATCTTCTTGAGTGTTGTGGGAGCCACACTCATCCAGGCAAGTGGGGAGTATTCCATCACACTCCAGACTTGTGCCTTATAGATGGTGGACAGGCTTTGGGGAGTCAGGAGGTGAGTTACTCATCGCAGGATTCCTAGCCTCTGACCTGTTCTTGTAGCCACAATATTTATATGGCTAGTCCAGTTCAGTTTCTGGTCAATGGTAACCCCCAGGATGTTGATAGTGTGGGATTCAGTGATGGTAATGCCATTGAACATCAAGGGGCGATGGTTAGATTCTCTCTTGTTGGAGATGGTCATTGCCTGGTACTTGTGTGGCATGAATGTTACTTGTCACTTGTCAGCCCAAGCCTGGATATTGTCCAGGACTTGCTGCATTTGGACATGGACTGCTTCAGTATCTGAGGAGTTGCGAATGGTGCTGAACATTGTGCAATCATCAGCGAACATCCCCACTTCTGACCTTATGATGGAAGGAAGGTCAGGAGGGAGGGTTTTAGATTCCTGGATCACTGGGACCGTTTCTGGGAAAGGTGGGACCTGTACAAGCGGGACGGTCTACATCTGAACCAGAGCAGGACTAACATCCTTGCGGGTGGGTTTGCTAGTACTGTTGGCAGAAGTTTAAACTAATACGGCAGGGGAAGGGGACACAGAATGTTAGCGGAATAGGGACATATTATAATACAGTAAAACAATCAAGTCAGAGGGAATACAGCTGCATTAAGCTTCAAGGGAGTAAGGCAAGGCTGGATGGCTTCTACTTTAATGCCAGTAGTATTACAGATAAACGGATGAGTTAAGGGTGAGGATTGACACGTGGAATTGTGATATAGTAGCCATCACAGAGACGTGGTTGAGGGAGGGGCAGGATTGGCAGCTCAACATTCCGGGATATAGAATCTTCAGGCAAGACGGGGAGGGGGTAAAAGAGGTGGAGGCATTGCATTATTAGTTAAGGAGTTCATTACTGCAGTAAGGAGAGATGACATCTTGGAGGGGGCATCGAATGAAGCTTTGTGGGTAGAGCTTAGGAATAAAAAAGGGGCAGCCACATTGTTAGGTGTTTATTATAGACCCCCCGATAGTCAGCGGGAAATTGAGGAGCAAATATGTGCACAATTTGTGGAGGTGTGTAAAAACAATAACAATAGGGTAATTATATTAGGTGATTACAACTTTCCCAACATTAATTGGGATAGACATAATGTTAAGGGCTTGGATGGAGTGGATTTCTTGAAATGTGTACAGGAGAACTTTTTAGGTCAATATGTAGAGGGTCCAACAAGGGATGGTGCATTGCTGGACCTAATTCTGGGGAATGAAGCCGGACAGGTGGCTGAGGTGGTGGTGGGCAAGCATTTTAGCAATAGCGACCACAACATGGTACAGTTTAAGTTTGTTATGGACAAAGAAATCGACAAGTTGCAAAAAAATGCTTTGGATTGGGGGAGAGTGGATTTTAGTAAAATAAGGCAGGATCTGGCCAAGGTAGACTGGGAACAGTTACTTGTGGGGAAATCTACAGAGGAACAGTGGGGGGCATTCAAAAAGGAAATGGGGAGGGTACAGGCACAACATGTTCCCTCCAGGGTGATAGGAAGGAGTAAGAAGCCCAGAGAACCATGGATGACCAGAGATATTCAGGTTACGATGAGAAGGAAAAGAAAGGCTTTTAGCAGGTACAAGGGAAGCAAATCAGCAGAGGCATTAGTCGAGTACAGAAAGTGCAGGGTGGAGCTTAAGAAAGCAATTAGGAGAGCAAAGAGAGGATATGAGAAAGCTCTGGCTGGCAAAAGTAGGGAAAACCCCAAGATATTCTATAAGTATATCAATGGGAAAAGGATAACCAGGGAAAGAGTAGGTCTCATAAGGGACCAAAGGGGCAATCTATGGGTGGAGCCAGAGGACATCTGTAGAGTGTTGAATGAATACTTCACATCCATCTTCCAAGAGAATGAGGAAGAAGGTATGGAACTCGGGGAGAGAGAATCCGGGGGAGGTGCCAGAGGACTGGAGAATAGCTAATGTGGTTCCGCTATTTAAGAAGGGTTGTAGAGATAAGCCAGGGAACTACAGGCCAGTGAGTCTCACGTCAGTGGTAGGGAAACTATTGGAGAAAATTCTGAAGGAGAGACTCTATCTCCACTTGGAGAGGCAAGGTTTGATCAGGGATAGTCAGCATGGCTATAGGGAGGTCATGCCTAACAAATTTGATTGAATTTTTTTAGGAGATGAGCAGGTGTGGAGATAAGGGTAGCGTTGCTGATGTAGTTTATATGGATTTCAGCAAAGCCTTTGACAAGGTCCCACATGGGAGACTTATAAAGAAGGCGAATGCACAGGGTAATTTGATAAGGTGGATTCAAAATTGGCTTAGTTGTAGGAGACAGAGGGTGATGACAGAAGGATGCTTTATTGACTGGAAGCCAGTGTCCAGTGGCATACCACAGGGATCTGTGCTCAGTCCCCTATTATTTGTCATTTATATAAACAACATAGATGACTATGTGGGAGGTAGGATTAGTGAGTTTGCGGATGACACAAAGATTGGCCGGGTGGTTAACAGTGAGGTAGAGTGTCTTGGGCTACAGGAAGATAGAGACGGGATGGTCAAATGGGCAGATAAGTGGCAGATGGAATTTAACCCTGAAAATTGTGAGGTGATACACTTTGGAAGGATTAATTTGACAAGGAAGTATTCAATGAACGGCATGACACTAGGAAGTTCTGAGGAACAAAGGGACCTTGGCGTGTGTGTCCATAGATCTCTGAAGGCGGAGGGGCATGGTAGTGGGGTGGTGAAAAAGGTATATGGGTCACTTGCCTTTATCAATCGAGGCATAGATTAAAAAAGTAGGGAGGTCATGTTGGAGTTGTATAGAACCTTGGTGAGGCCACAGCTGGAGTACTGTGTGCAGTTCTGGTCGCCACATTATAGGAAGGATGTGATTGCACTGGAGGGGGTGCAGAGGAGATTCACCAGGATGTTGTCTGGGATGAAACATTTAAATTATGAAGAGAGGTTGGATAGACTTGGGTTGTTTTTGTTGGAGCAGAGAAGACTGAGGGGCGACCTGATCGAGGGTACAAGATTATGAGGGGCATGGACAGGGTGGATAGGGAGCAGCTGTTCCCCTTAGTTGAAGGGTCAGTCATGAGGGGACACAAGTTCAAGGTGAGGGGCAGGAGGTTTAGGGGAGGATGTGAGGAAAAACTTTTTTTACCCAGAAGGTGGTGACGGTCTGGAATGTACTGCCTGGGAGGGTGGTGGAGGCGGGTTGCCTCACATCCTTTAAAAAGTACCTGGATGAGCGCTTGGCACGTCATAACATTCAAGACTATGGGCCAAGTGCTGGTAAATGGGATTAGGTAGGTAGGTCAGGTGTTTCTCACGTGTCGGTGCAGACTCGATGGGCCGAAGGGCCTCTTCTGCACTGTGTGATTCTGTGATTAGTGAAGCAGCTGAAGATGGTTGGGCTGAGGACACTACCCTGAGGAACTCTTGCAGTGATGTCCTGGAGTTGAGATGACTGAACACCAACAACCACAACCATCTTCCATTGTGCTAGGTATGACTCCAACCAGCGGAGATTTTCCCCCCTGATTCCCATTGACTCCAGTTTTGCTGGGGCTCCTTGATGCCACACTCGGTGAAATGCTGCCTTGTTATCAAGGGGAGAGAGAAACAGAGGAAAGTGCGAGAGGAGGACCATGGGACAGGCAGTCAGCAGCACCTAGAGGAGAGTGCAAGAGGAGGAGTGAGAGCAGCCCTGGGTGAAAACAGTGTGGAGAGAGAGTGAATAAAGGGCAGGGGAGAGAGACAGAGATCCCCGCTGCCCCCCAAACAGCAATTCAAACCAACACCGAATAAACAAAGAGTGACGTCATAGGAGAGCAGGCAGGTGATTGGCTGGTGAATATTTCAGCTTTTAGATTGGTTTTAGATTTATATAACCAGCTAAGTAACAATCACTTGTTGATTATTAGTAAATTAGTAACTTAAGGATAGGGGGAATTAAATAAATAATATAGGAAAAACAACAAAAAAGAGCAGAGCGGAGCGGCTGTATAAAGAGCGGAGCGGAGCGGAGTTTACCTGTGAGGGAGCGGAGTTTACCTGTGAGGGAGCAGGGCGGCTGTATAAAGAGCAGGAGCGGAGTTTACCTGTGAGGGATAAAAACAAAAAACTGCGGATGCTGGAAATCCAAAACAAAAACAGAAACAGAAATACCTGGAAAAACTCAGCAGGTCTGGCAGCATCGGCGGAGAAGAGCAAAGTTGACGTTTCAAGTCCTCATGGCCCTTCAACAGGTTCTGCTTGACCTGCTTCAGCAACAGGTTTCGGAGCTTGAGCCTCAGCTGGAGACACAGCAGTGCATCCGCGAGGCTGAGAGTTATGTGGATAACATGTTTTTAGATGTGGTCACTCCACAGCTTAAGTAAGCGCAGATAGAAAGGGAATGGATGACCATCAGTCAGGAGAAGGGAGGCAGGTAGTCAGGAAAGCCCCAGAGTGCATCTCACTCAAGAACCATTTTTCTGTGTTGGAAAATGGTGAGGGTGAAGGTTCCTCTGGAGAGTGCAGCCAGAGCCAAGTTCACGGCACTGTGGGTGGCTCAGCTGCACAAGGAGGGGAGGAGTAAGAGTGCAAGAGCAATAGTGGTAGGAGACTCAATAGTGAGGGGTGCAGACAAGCACTTCTGCAGCCGCAGATGTGACTCCAGGAAGGTGTGTTGCCTCCCTGGTACCAGGGTCAAGGATGTCACAGAACGGCTGCAGGGCATTCTGAAGGGGGAGGGTGAACAGTCATAGATTGTGGTTCACATTGGTACCAACAACATAGGTAGAAAGAGGGATGAGGTCCTGCAACAAGAATTTAGGGAGCTTGGTAGCAGATTAAAAAGCAGGACCTCAAAGGTTGTAATCTTTGGATTACTCCCTGTGCCACATGCTAGTGAGTATAGGAATAGGAGGATAGAGAGGATGAATATGTGGCTGGAGAGATGGTGCAGGAGGGAGGGCTTCAGTTTCCTGGATCACTGGGTCTGTTTCTGGTGAAGGTGGGGCCTGTACAAGTTGGACGGGTCGCACCTGAACAAGAATGGGACCAACATCCTTGCGGGTAGGTTTGCTAGTGCTGTTAGGGGCAGGGAGGTTTAAACAAATTTGCCAGGGGGATGGGATACAGAGTGGAGGTACAGTAGGGGTGATGCACAGCCAAGTATAGAAGAAAAACTAAGTCAGTCTGGAAGACAGAGCAAATATAGACCTGTTAAGGCACAAGAGAATAATGCAAGGAGGCTTACAATTAAGGCAGATGAATTGAGGGTGTTGATTAACACATGGGAATATGATATTGTTGCTGTCACCGAGACATGGTTGAGGGAAGGGCAGGACTGGCAGCTTAATATTCCAGGGTATAGAATCTTCAGGTGTGATGGGGCAGGATGTAAATGAGGAAGTGCCATTGCACTGTTGATCAAGGAGTCAATCACTGCAGTGAGGAGGGATGGTATCTTAGAAGGTCCCTCAAATGAGGCCGTATGGGTGGAGCTTAAAAATTAAAAGGGGGCAATCACTTTGCTGGGAGTGGGCTATAGGCCTCCAAACAGTCAGGGGGAGATAGAGGAGCAGATATGTAGGCAAATCACAGAGAAGTGTAAAAATAATAGGGTAATAATAGTAGGGGATTTCAACTTCCCCAATATTAACTGGGATAGTCTTAGTGTGAAAGGCTTAGAGGGGGCAGAATTCTTAAAGTGCAACCAGGAGAGCTTTTTGAGCCAGCATGTAGAAAGTCCTACAAGAGAAGGGGCGGTACTGGGCCTAATCTTAGGGAATGAAGCTGGGCAAGTGGTAGAAGTGTCAATGGGGGAGCATTTCGGGGATGGTGACTATAACTCTAAGATTTAAGGTAGTTATAGAAAAGGACAAAGATGGACCAGAAATAAAGGTCCTGAACTGGGGGGGAAGGCTGATTTCGATATGATAAGACAGGATCTGGCCAAAGTGGACTAGGAACAGCTACTTGTAGAAAAGTTTACATCAGACCAGTGGGAGTCATTCAAAAAGGAAACAGTGAGAGTTCAGGGCCAACATGTTCCCAAAAAGGTGAAGGGTAGGACCAACAAGTCCGGGGAACTCAGGAAGTCAAGGGATATAGAGGATTGGATAAGGTAAAAAAGGAGGCTTATGGCAGCTACAGAGGGCTGAAAACAGCGGAAGCCCTAGAGGAGTATAGAAAGTGTAGGGGGGGTACTTAAAAAAGTAATTAGGAGAGCGAAGAGGGGGCATGAAAAAACACTGGCGGGCAGATTAAAGGAAAATCCCTAGGCATTTTACAAATATATTAAGGGTGAGAGGATAACCAGGGAAGGAGTAGGGTCCATTAGGGACTGAAGTGGTAATCTGTGCTTGCAGCCAGAGGGCATAGGCGAGGTTTTAAATGATTACTTTTCATCTGTGTTGACTATGGAGAAGGACGATGTAGGTGTAGAAATCAGAGAGGGGATTGTGATAAATTTGAACAAATTAGCATTGAAAGGGAAGGAGGTATTAAAAGTTTTAGCAGGCTTAAAAGTGGATAAATTCCCAGGCCCAGACGAGATGTATCCCAGGCTGTTGTGTGAGGCAAGGGAGGAGATTGCAGGGGCTCTGACCCTAATTTTCAAATCCTCTCTGGCCACAGGAGAGGTGCCAGAGGGCTGGAGGACTGGAGGGTAGCAGGGATAAACCAGGTAATTACAGGCCAGTGATTCTAACATCAGTGGTAGAGAAATTATTAGAAAAAATTCAGAGGGCCAAGATTAATCTCCATTTGGAGAGGCAGGGATTAATCAGGGATAGTCAGCATGGCTTTGTCAGGGGGAGATCATGTCTAACAAATTTGATTGAATTTTTCAAGGAGGTGACTAGTTGTGCAGATGAGGGTAGTGCAGTTGACGTAGTCGACATGGACTTCAGTAAGGCTTTTGATAAGATCCCGCATGGGAGAATAGTCAAGAAGGTCAGAGCGCATGGGATCCAGGGCAATTTGGCAAATTGGATCCAAAATTGGCTTAATGGCAGGAGGCAGAGGGTGATGGTAGAAGGTTGTTTTTGTGATTGGAAGCCTGTGGTGTACCGCAGGGATCGGTGCTGGGACCCTTGCTGTTTGTAGTGCACATTAACGATTTAGATGTGAATGTAGGCGGTATGATCAGTAAGTTTGCAGATGACGTGAAAATTGGTGGTGTCGTAAACAGAAAGGGGGAAAGCTTTAGATTACAGGACGATATAGATGGGCTGGTAAGATGGGCAGAGCAGTGGCAAATGGAATTTAATCCCGAGAACTGTGAGATGATGCATTTTGGGAGGACTAACACGGCAAGTGAATACACAACGAATGGTAGGACCCCAGAAAGTACAGAGGATCAGAGGGACCTTGGTGTACATGTCCATAGATCCCTGAAGGCAGCAGCACAGGTAGATAAAGTGGTTAAGAAGGTATATGGGATACTTGCCTTTATTAGCCAAGGCATAGAACATAAGAGCAGGGAGGTTATGCTGGAACTGTATAAAACGCCGGTTATGCCACAGCTGGAGTACTGTGTGCAGTTCTAGTCGCCAAACTATAGGAAGGATGTGATTGCTCTGGAGATGGTGCATAGGAGATTCACCAGGATGTTGCCTGGGCTGGAGATTTTCACCTATGAAGAGAGACTGGATAGGCTGGGGTTGTTTTCCTTACAGCAGAGAAGGCTGAGGGGGGACCTAATAGAGGTGTACAAAATTATGAGAGGCATAGATAGGGTAGATAGGAAGCAACTTTCCCCCTTAGTGAAAGTGTCAATAACCAGGGGCATCGATTTAAGGTAAGGGGCAGGAGGGTTAGAGGGGATTTGAGGAGGGATTTTTTCACCCAGAGGGTGGTTGGAATCTGGAACACACTGCCCGAGGGGGTGGTAGAGGCAGAAACCCTCACAACATTTAAGAAGTATTTAAATGAGCACTTGAAACGCCATCGCATACAGGGCTAAGGGCCAAGTGCTGGGAAATGGGATTAGGATAGATAGGTGCTTGATGGCTGGTGCAGACACGATGAGCCCTTTGCCTGTTTCTGTGCTGTATGACTCTATGATAGAGTTAACGTTTCAAGTCCAGTCAGACTTATCAGAATTGGAGGGGTAGAAATGTGATAGGTTAAAATTTTATAGATTTTTAAAAATCTTTCCATCTGTAATTTAGATCTGAAGGATCCACGCCCAGATTGTCTGATTATCTCAACCTCTGTCTGACCTGCACTCTCTGTGTTTCCGATATGTTGCGCCTGACTTGTTCAGATTTTTCTCTATGATGAGGTTTGTTGCCCCACCTCGTGTCGCCTCTTTCAGTTCACTCCACAATAAAGGGATTGGGAATTTTTGATGTTCAAGTTGTTTTATAAATAAACATTGTCATTCAGGCTCCTGTGTATTGCATTTTCTGTTTTTGTCTTTATAGTTATAATTTGATTGAAAAGGATTTATGAAATGTATAATCTAGGCTGCGCTGTTGAGCACTGACTGGCAAGTCACTAGCTGCGAGCCGAGCCCAAGGACATTGCACAAAGTCAGAAGTTGCGGAAAAAGTTAACAAACTGGGAACAGCGTCGCCATTCGGCCTCACAGTGACATTGCAATGGAGAGCGCCCCCCAGAGTCTGCATTATAATACTACAGCGGATTGTGGGGTCGGAGGAGCGCCACCAGGTGTCCAGGAGGAGATACTGCACCTGCGGATAGCACCGCCAGGTGCCCTGGATGAGGTACTGCACCAGCGGACAGCGCCACCGAGTGTTCTGGATGTGGTACTGCATCCGCGGACAGCACCACCAGGTGTCCTGGATGTGGTACTGCATCCGCGGACAGCACCACCAGGTGCCCTGGATGAGGTACTGCATCCGCGGACAGCACCACCTCGTGGTTTTGTCAGAGAAAGGGGGATCCGGAAGTAGATGTTTGACCTCTGGAGGATCTGAATTTCCGGTTAAGCGGTACTGAAGCCGCAATGGCGTCGGTGTTTTCAAAGCTGAAGGCAGGCTGCTGCCAGCAATCCGCCTCCATCGGCCTGAGTATCGGCCAGAGAAGGCTCCAGGGTTTCTAACCCTATTGCAGAATGTTATATATACACGCTGTTAGAGCCATTTGCTGAGATTCAAAGCGATATTATTGATAAAAACTTAAATACCAGATACAAGTTTTTTGCGTTCGCTAATCCAATTTTCCGGACTCCAACTCAACTCAAAACGAAATAAAATAAGTTTTTAATGTTTGGAAACGGCGCCCATCCTGTAAAAATCTTCAGGAGCCAAAACATTGCCAAGAAAATCCAAGCCCCAGGCGCCAGTTCTTGTGCCTTAAAGTAAAGCCAGAAGTTGCTGCCAGTGGCAGCCCAGCAGAGTAAAGATTATGGAAGAAAAGGAACACTTGGGGTGAATGTTCAGACAGAGGATCAGGGCCGCCGCCAGCACACTTTCACTTTAATTTGCTTTTTGCTTTTTTTGTGGGATGCCAGGCTCAGAGAGAGCCGGGACTAAGGCGGATGGAGGCGGTGGCCTGGGCACCCTGCAGCCTGGCCCCAGCAGCGGCAGAGAACGGCGCAAAGCGGCGTCCAGGCACAAGCGACACCGAGCCAAGCACAGCAGGGACTCGCCGGGGGCGGCCGCACAGACACCGCTCACCAAGGTGAAGTCTCTGGTGGAGTACGATGACATCAGCTCGGACTCGGACACTTTCTCCGAGGTCACTGTCCGGTCTGAACGGAGGGAGAAGGAGGAGCGGATGAGCTCAGACAAAGCGATTAAAGTTCACAAGCATCACCATCACCATCCGCACAAACGAGTTAAGGAGCATCACAAGTCGAAGGAGACAGAACGGGTGAAGGACCGGGGCAGGAGGCCAGAGTCTGGCAAGTCCAGCACCAGCAGAGAAAGGACTTCTTCCAAAAGGCAGACGATGGAGGATGAGGACTGTGGGAAAAAGGAACGCTCGTCGCCATTCTTGAAGCACAGCAGCAAGGAATCAAAGTCTGCCAAATCATACAAAGAGAGGGGTAAGAGAGAGAAAGAGGAGCGATTGACACACAAGGAGCGACTGAAGAGTCAAAAGAAAAATAAGGAAACACCGCGAGGTTATCGGACATCCCCCAGTCCAAAAAAGAAAAGTGGAAGCCCAAGACGCAAACGTTCTTCAAGCCCGAATAGGGAAGACAGCCCCATTGGGACATACAGTAAAGGATACGATGCCAGTCCTGTTTACAGGTCGCGGACTTCTAGTAATTATGATGGTTACCGGCGAAGTCCTGGTGATTCCAGCCGGAAACAGTCAGCAAGTCCACCATATTATGGTTCCCGGGAGCCTGCTGCATACCAAAGCAGTTATAACATGCGATCACCAAGTCCTTACGCCAGGAGGCAACGGTCTTCAAGCCCCTACAGCAGGCACCGATCGCCCAGCTACGACAGGCACAGCAGCTCGTATGACTACAGCGGGAGATCGCCCAGTCCGTATAGCAGGAGGAGGTCGCTCAGTCCGTACAGCACCAGGCGGTCATTCAGCCAAAGCCCAGTGGCCAGGTACAGTCTAAACTTTAATAATTTCTTACAGTGGAACGAGCTGAAGTAGATTAGTGTTAGTAAGCTCCTGTGTGAGATGATTGTCTGGTTTATAGTGTAAGATGTTTGGGGGGTGGGGCAGGAGAGTTGTTAGATAGTCTTAACCTGCTACAGTCAACCAATGGGTGACCATCAGGGAATGAGGTCTCACCACAATCCCTTACTGGCAGGCTTTGGGCCAAGTGCTAACTCGTGCTCCAGACTCCCTGCTCTGGCCCTATTGTTGGAGGCTGCAGATCTGTTGTTGAGGAGCGACCTCTCCCCACTCTGGCTGGACTGGACTGCAGCAGCTGGAAGTGCTGGGAGGTTTGCGCTGAGTTGAGGAATATGTTGTGCTTCAGGGAATGTGTGTAAAAATTTAGTTTCTTTTTGAGAATGACTGAAAGGAAAGTGAGAGGCTGAGGTGCCATCTTCAGAGCCCTGGCACCAGGTTTGTAATAACCACCCTTGTCTGGGTGTTCCCAGCACCTTGCTGGGGATGAGGTAGGAAGCGTCTGAATAACTCGGCAGTGAGTTTGGGTCCTGGAGCTGATAGGGTGGAGCTGTTCCAGAAATGGTGTAAATTGTAGATCAAAGTTGGCATGTAAAGGGCACCACTGAAAGGTGCCATGATAAAGGATCATGTGGTAAGATCCCTCTACAGCCCAGTGCCAATGCTCGAGGTGTGGATGCCAGGGCTTGAGCCAGGGTATGGGCACCTTCAGCTGCTGTGCTCAGTAATACAATGCCAGCTGCCAGGCATGGATACCCATCAGGGGCAGTCCCCAGTGCAAAGTGAGGTCCTGTACACAAGGTGGGGGAGGTGGGTGTCCTGTACACAAGAGGGTGGAGGAGGGGTGGTCCTGTACATGATGGGGGGTGGTCCTGTACACAAGGTGGGGGTCCTGTACACAAGGTGGGGGTCCTGTACACAAGGTGGGGGTCCTGTACACAAGGTGGGGGTCCTGTACACAAGGTGGGGGAAGTGGGGGTCCTGTACACAAGGTGGGGGTCCTGTACACAAGGTGGGGGTCCTGTACACAAGGTGGGGGAGGTGGGGGTCCTGTACACAAGGTGGGGGAGGTGGGGGTCCTGTACACAAGGTGGGGGCGGTGGGGGTCCTGTACACGACGGGGGTGGTCCTGTACATGAGGGGGTTCCCACCTGACTGGACAATGGTGTTAAACTGTGACCCAGCCCAGTTAGTTTCCTGCCTTTTAATTGAACGGGTTCTCCAAAGGAACCTGATGCTGCAGGAGCTGCCTGCTTTTGAATTAGATGCCTGACACCGATATTTCCAAGCGGATTCTGTAATGTCACACGATCTTGTACAAACTGCAAGCTCTGTGTGACTGGGACTGCGTAGGGGCTGAGTAATGGGCAGAATGAGGTTGAGAGTTGCTGGTAAATCTCGGTTTTAAACATTGAAAATCACTAAAATGTGAAAATATCAGTGATTCATCTCCATTAGTTGATCCTTTCTGATGGCACATTCTGTCCAATACAGACGTTACACGCTCGGGGTGGAACCCTGTCCTCTCCTGACCTTTTCTCTTTATCCTGGTGGGACTCTGACCTTCCCTGTCCTCTCTCTATCCTAGTTAAGAGTCTCTTCCTCAAAAGGCAGTGGAAGCAGAGTCTTTGAATATTTTTAAGGCAGAGCTGGATAGATTCTTGATTAACACGGGGGTGAAAGGTTATCGGGGGTCGGCATGTATGTGGGGTTGAGGTTACAATCAGATCAACCATGATCCTATTGAATGGCAGAGCAGGCTCGAGGGGCCAAGTGGTCTATGCCTGCTCCTAATCCGTATTGTGGGACCCTGACCTCCTCTCTCTCTATCCTGGTGGGACCCTGTCCTTTCCTGACACCTGTCTATCCTGGGTGTCACTTTCTGTCTCCAGGTTGATTTTTGTGTTGTAATGAATTTGTTTTTTCTTAACTTCTGCCCAGATTCAAGTGTGTGGGCGCCTGGGGTCAGCAAAATGTCCTCCCGTCCCCCCTTCCCAATCCCCCACTTCCTGCTGTAATCCCCTGCCCCACCTTTACCCCATTCCCTCCAGTCCTCCTTGTCCTCACATCCCCCCATACCCTGTCCCCAGGTTTCCCTCCATCCCGTTTCCCTCATTCCCGCCCGTTTCCCCCTGTTTGCTCCCTGTTTGCCCCCCCACTCCCCCGTTTACCCCCATTCCCCCCTGTTTCCCCCATTGACCCCCATTTCCCACTTGCCCCAGTTCCCCGTTTGCCCCCGTTACCCCTGTTTTCCCATTCCCTGTTCCATCATCACCCCCGTTCCTCCAGTGCCCCCTGTACCCCATATGCCCCCCTGTGGTTCTTTTGCCAATCACTTTCAATTTGTTTCCCATGGTTACTGACCCTCTTTTGGGAACGACTTAGCATCAAATTGTAGGTCAGGCCGAACTGAGGTTGAAAATGAAGTCAAACTTGCCCTTTGACCCAATAATTCAATGATCACTCATTGCACTGAATTTCCACTCCCCCCTCCACCATCCCCCAGCTTGACCCTGATTCCTGACTGATGGTTCTGTGCCAGCAATGAGCGGGTCTGTGAGCCCTGCTTGTTTGGCTTGTCGTCGGGTCCAGGGGATTGATCAATCCCATGTTACTGTGCTGGTGAGCCACTACTCAGTGATGATTGATGCATTGGGAGTGGCCTGGGTGAGCTTGGCATGTGGCCACTCAGTTTACCAGACTGAAGAGCTTTCTGTCTCAGGAAAGCTGATTATTTGTTCATTTCCACACAGATCATTCCAAAGAGATGCTTTTAGTTTAATTCAAAAAAAAAATATCCTCGAGCAGATATTCTGGATATGAGTTTGGGGGAAGGTGCGGGAAATCAGGATAATTTTCTTTGGAAAAGCTTGATTGACAGCTCTGACAGACAGATTCAGGGAAGTGTTTCCTGTGGCGACTGGTTGACATTCCAGGAATACGTTCAACTGGAGAAGTTAAGATTCAGAAGGAACTTGGGAAATTGTTTTCAGCCAAAGGGGCCTCATGGAAAAACCAGGGAAGGGCATTAAAACAAGCAGTATAAATGGGGCTATGTTTCTGGAGAGAGGAGATTGACAAATATGAAGCGATGGTGGGTGGGTGGGGCTGAAGGGTTGGTTGGGGTGGAGGGATTGTTACCTATTTGGGTTCAGTAGTGTCAGTTTCTGAGCATATTACCTTTAATTAATGGAATTGACCCACAATCCAGGGAGAGTGGAATCTGAAGCTCTGTTCTTTCAAATGTGATCCTTCAATCTCTAAAGAGGGATGAACTGGATTCTTGACAAGACCCCCTCACTGTCTAAGGTTTGTCACTCTGCTTGCCTGACATCTTATACTCGACGAGCAGAAATTTCACTCAATTAACAGCTTATACTTACATCGTGTCTTTAATGAAACAAAATGTTTTATGATGCTTTACAGGAGTATTATGAAGCAAAATTGACACTGAACCACATAAGGTGTTAGAGCAGATGGTCAGAATCTTGGTCAAAAAAGGGGATTTTAAGAAGCTTTTTAAAGACAAAAGAGAGGTAGAGAGTCAGGGAGTTTTGGGAGGGAATTCCAGCATTGAGGGCCCAGGCAATGAAGACAAGGCCACCAATGATGGAGCATTTCAAATTGGGGAGGCCAGAATTAGAGGAACGCAGAGACCTCAGAGGACAGAGGGGCTGGAGGAGATTGCAGAGATGGAGAGCGGCCAGGCCATGGAGGGATTTGAAAACAAGGATGAGAATTTTAATATTGAGATGCTGCTTAATCAGGAGCCAATGTAGGTCACTGAGAACAGGGGTGATGGGTGAACAGGACTTGATTCGTGTTAGGACAGCAGAGGTTTGGAAGATCTCAAGTTTATGGAGGGTAGATTGTGGAAGGCTGGACAGAAGGTTCATTTGAATCGTCAAATCTAAAGGTAACAAATCAAAACAACGTGCTGGAGAACGCAGCAGGTCTGGCAGCATCTGTGGAGAGAGAAACAGAGTTAACGTTTTGAGTCTAATAGACTCTTCTTTGGAACGTTTTTATTTGTATTTATTTATTTGTATTTATCTGTTTTTATTTCAGATCTCCAGCATCTGCAGTATTTTCCTTTTAAATTACTGTTAATTTACTGCCACTTCTCTTCCAGGGGTGCCTACCTTGAAGAAGTTCTGCTCTTCTCTCTGAAGGGATTTCCGTTTCTCTCTTTCACAGTGTTCACCTTCATTGCTTTCCATTTCCCTCCTGGTGTTTGATAAGGTGCTTACCAAAACTCACTTTCGCAGCCACATTTCCTTTTTCAGTGACTGCCTCTGTTTCCCACGTGGATTCCATCCCTCATGTTTGAATCCACCCAGGATTACAGGTATATCCGAGACATAGTGTTCCTCGGACTGCTGTTTTCGCTGCATCCTGAGATCCACACTCAGTACCGTGCACCTCCATATGTAAACACCCGACCTCTCTCTCCAGCAGCACCGACTCTCCCTATCACAAAGCTGTCTTTATCTCCAGTTTCATTTCATTCTTTGTCTCATCCAATATCTTAACAAGAAGCTTTCTCCCCCTTCCTTTCAGGTGTGAAGGAATGCAAGCGTCAACAACCGATGCCCATCTGGGACCCTCCACCCCTCTCCGTGCCTCTGCCCCCATCCCTAATCCCAGCTACTCGAACTCGAAATGTTAACTCTTGTTTCTCTCTCCACAGATACTGTCAGACCTGCTGAGTTTTTCTAGCACTTTGTTTTTATTTCAGGTTTTCAGCATCCGCAGTATTTTGCTTTTATAAAGGTAACAAGGGTTTGAATGATGGTTTCTGCAGCAGATGAGCTGAGGCAGGAGTGGAGTAGGGCAATGTTATGGAGGCAGTGTTAGTGATAGCACAACTGTGTGGTTGGAAACTCATCTCGGGGTCAAATATACTGAGGTTTTGGACTGATTGGTTCAGCCTCAGATAGTTGACAGAGAGAGAGATGGAGTTGTAACTAGGGAATGAAGTTTGTAGTGGGGACTGAGGACAATGGCTTTGGTTTTCCCCATATTTAATTGGAGGAAATTTTTGCTCTTCCAGCGCTGGATGGCGAACGGACAGTTTAATTTAGAGGTAGCAAAGAAGCTGAGTGACAAGATGGTGAGGTAGAGCTGGGTGCCATCAGCATATGTGTAGAAACTGACACTATTTTAAGATGATGTCGCCGAGGGGCAGCATGTAGAGGAGAAACAGGATGGGGCCAAGGATAGATCCATGGGGGATACCAGAGATAACAGTGTTGGAGCAGGAATGAGAAGCCATTGCAAGTGATTCTCTGGTTATAATTAGATAGGTAAAAATGGAACCAGGTAAGAGCAGTCCCACCCAGCTGGATGATGATAAAGAGGCACTGGAGGGCGATGATGTAGTCACTGTGCCAAAGGCTGCAGACAGGCCAACAAAGACGAGGAGGGACAATTTACCTTTCTCACAGTTACATGGGATGTCATTTTTGACTTTGATAAGTGGGAGGGGTTGACAACATTAGAAATGCAGGTCCGGCCAAGCTTCGGAGTGAATTGAGAGCAGGCGATGCTCATTAAAGCCTGTACTTAAAAGCTGGGTTTTTCCCCAGCAGTGGAGTTTGCTTCTGGACAGGGAGAGAATCCAAAAGGGAAGAGTGGAAACTGATATTTATGTGGAGCAATGGTAACAATAAAACAGTTGTGATTCACAGAATGTCTTCTGCTGCCTGACATGGTAAATGGATATCCACCTGTTAAACAGGGGTGATAACCTGATTGGAGGGATGCAAACATGGAGCTCTGGGGAAGATGGGCATGGATTTGGGAGGTGACAACATGTTCAGGCAGTTTGGAAATTAAGTGTTAAAGTGTAATCTTAAATTGAAATATTGGAAAGATTAAACTATTGCCTTCAGTCTCTGCTACAAACTGTTGCCTAGCCACCAACTCCATCCATCTCCCTGATCACTGAGGCTGAACCAGACTGTTTGCTCCCTCAGCATTTCTTTGCCCCTAAGCTGAACTTCCAACCCCATTTCCTGTCCATCACCAAGACTACCTACTCCTCTTCTGCAAGATCACCCGATTCCACCACGACCTCAGCTCATTTGCTGCTCAGCTGCACCTCGGTTGCTGGTCCAGTCTTGCCAATTCCAATGCTGTCCTGGCCACCTTCGCTTAACATTCTTCTAGATTGACAAAGCACAGTAAGAGTTACCCAATTAGTCGTAAGCCCCTACCCTTTCAAATCTTCCTCATCAAGTATTTATTCATTCCTTTTTGAAAGTTATTACCTAAAATATTGAAATTAAAAACAAAATCTTTATCTCATCTCTGGCACTTTTGCCCAGTTACCTTAGATCTGAATTCTCTGGTTACCAACCCTCCAACCACTGGAAATAGTTTCTCCTTATTTACTCTATCAAAATCCATTCACGATTTTGAACACCTCTATTAAATCTCCACTTAATCTTCTTTGCTCTAAGGAGAACAATCCCAGCTTCTCCAGTCTCTCCACACAACTGAAGTTCCTCAGCCCTGGTAAATCTCCTCTGCCCCCTCTCCAAGGCTTTGGCATCCTTCCTAAATTCTGGTGCCTAATAGTGGATACAACACTCCAGCTGGGGACCTAACCAATGATTTATAAAGATTTTGTATAACTTCCTGGCTGTTCTATTCAGTGCCTGTTTATAAAGCGAAGGATCCCATGTGCTCTTTAACAACCTTCTCAACGTCCTGCCTCCTTCAGAGATTTACAGACATACACTCCCAGGTCTCTCTGTTCCTACACCTTTTTAAGATAACATTTAGTTTATATTGCCTCTCCTCATTCTTGCTACCAAAATGCATTACTTCTCCACATTAAATTTCACCTGCCATGTGTCTTCCGATTTCACTAGTCTGTATGTGTGCTCCTGAAGCCTGTGACTATCCTCCTTGGTGCACGTTTCCGAATTCCATGCAGACTTTGAAATTATACTTCTAAGTCCAAATCCAAATCATTAATATATATCAGGATCTTCTGTGAACTTCAATATGTCAAAATCTCTAATATAAAAACAAAAAAATGCTGAAAATACTCATCTCAAAATGAAACATTAACCCTGTTTCTCTTTCTACTGACACACTTGAGTATTTCCAGCATTTTGCATTTATGTTTTGGATTTCCAGCATTCTTAGTATTTTGCTTTGTGCATCAAAACTTCTGCTGCCTACATCCCAACTTGCAGCAAATCCTGTTCACCCATCAATCCTGTTGCTTGCTGAGCTGCATTGGCTGCCAGTCTGGCAGTACATGAAATTTAAACAGCATGTTCCTTCAGTTATTCATAATAAGCAGGGTACAGCCAACACTCAACCAGCCTACACTTCCAAAATGAAACATCTACTGTTAGATGTGATTGCGTGATTGGACAGCACTTGCTTAACAATCCTGAGTGTGCTAATAGCTACACTAACAACCAATTTAGGATAATCAGTTGAGCTCGTAACATGGCTCATTTACATTTGCTAGAAGCAGCATACATTCATAACAGGAACTCATTCTTTGCAAACAAAATGAATATGTTCAAACCTTGTGCCTTTTTTGAATTACCCGGGTGCTTGGTGAGCCTATAATTTTCCATTGCTTTCTCTATGGCAATACCTCAACAAATCAGAGTCAACCTGTCAACCAATCAGCACCCTTTTCTCCTGTAGTATAAATTCACAGAATCTCATAGTGCAGAAGAGGCCCTTTGGCCCATGGCGTCTGCACTGACACGTGAGAAACACCTGACCTACCTACCTAACCCCATTTACCAGCACTTGGCCCATAGCCTTGAATGTTATGATGTGCCAAGTGCTCATCCAGGTACGTTTTAAAGGATGTGAGGCAACCCGCCTCCACCACCCTCCCAGGCAGCGCATTCCAGACAGTCACCACCCTCTGAGTAAAAAAGCTTTTCTTCACATCCCCCTAAACCTCCTGCCCCTCACCTTGAGCTTATGTCCCCTCGTAACTGACCCTTCAACTAAGGGGAACAGCTGCTCCCTATCCACCCTGTCCATGCCCCTCATAATCTTGTACACCTCGATCAGGTTGCCCCTCAGTCTTCTCTGCTCCAACAAAAACAACCCAAGTCTATCCAACCTCTCTTCATAACTTAAATATTTTATCCCAGGCAATATCCTGGTGAATCTCCTCTGCACCCCCTTCAGTGCAATCACATCCTTCCTATAATGTGGCAACCGGAACTGCACGCAGTACTCCAGCTGTGGCCTCACCAATGTTCTATACAACTCCAACATGACCTCCCTACTTTTGTATCTATGCCTCGATTGATAAAGGCAAGTGTCCCATATGCCTTTTTCACCACCCCACTAACATGCCCCTCTGCCTTCAGAGAAATTGTTGTGATTGTTTGAATTTGGTATTCTTGTGTTTGACCTGATGAATGCAAGACGGAAATTTCAGCAGCAATCCCTTTTCAGCAATATTCAAATTTAAAATTCTTAATCATGGCCTTGCCCCTCCCTTTCCCTGTAACCTCCTCCCACACACAACTGCCCAGATCTCTATGCATCTCCAATTCTGCCCTCTTTCACATCTCCAATTTTAATTGTTTCACCATTAGCAGCCATGTCTTCAGCTGACGATGCCCTATGTTTGACATAAAATATATTGAGCAGGTGCAGACAATTTGGCCCTTCGAGCCTGCTCCGCCATTCAATAAAATCATTGCAGATCTGATTGTGGCCTCAACTCCACATTCCAACTACCCCTAATACCCTTTGACTCCCTTGTTAGTCAAGAATCCATCTACCTCTGCCTTAAAAATATTCATTGACCCTGCCACACCGCCCTCTGGGAAAGAGAATTCCACAGACTCTCAACCCTCTGAGAGAGAAAAAAAATTCTCCTCACCTCTATCTTAGATTGGAGACCCCTTATTTTTAAACTGTGTCCCCTTAGTTCTAGTCCCTCTCACAACGGGAAACACCCTTTTAGCATTCACTCTGTCAAGCCCCCCTAGGATCTTATATGTTTCAATAAGATCACCTCTCAGTCTTCTAAACTCCAAAGGATACAGGCCCAACCTGTCCAACATTTCCTCATAAGGTAACCCCTCATCCCAGAAATCAGTTGAGCGAGCTTTCTTTGAACTGCTTCTAATGTAATTATGTCCTTTTTTAAATAAGGAGACCAAAACTGTACACAGTATTCCAGATGTGGTCTCACCACAACTGTAGCAAAACATCCCTACTTTTATATTCCAATCCCCTTGGAATAAACAAGGACATTCCATTTGCCTTCCTAATCACTTGCTGTACACCTATCACGTACACCCTATATCCTGGAATTCCCTCCCTAAACCTCTCCACATCTCTACCTCTCCCCCTTTAAGATGCTCCTTAAAATTTTTTCCAAAGAATCTACAACACAGAAACAGGCCATTTGGCCCATCTTTCCATGCTGGGGTTTATGCTTCACACAAGTTTCCTCCCATCCTACTTTATCTCACTCTATCAACATATCCCATTCCTTTATCCCTTATGTACTCACCTAGCATCCTCTAAGGGGTGATGGTGATATTCGATGGTGGTCACCTGTCCTAATATTCCCTTGTCAAATTTTCTTTGATAATGTTCCTGTGAAGTTTGTTGGAACATTTTACAATGTTAAAGGTGCTTTATAAATACGAGTTTTTAATTTCTTCTCAGCTATCAAGAGACCGAAAATATGGTTGCTAAATTTGCTGATGGCACAAAGATAGATAGGAAAGTAAGTTGTGAAGAGGACAAAATGATATAAATAGGTTAAATGAGTGGGCAAAGATCTGGCAAATGGAGTATAATGTGGGAAAATGTGAGGTTGTCCATTTTGGCAGGATGAATAAAAAAGAAGCATATTATCTAAATGGTGAGAGGATGCAGAGGGATCTGGGTGCCCTAGTGCATGAATCGCAAAAGGTTAGTATGCAGTTACAGCAAGTAATTAGCAAAGCTAATAGAATGTTATTGTTTATTGCAAGGAGAATTGAATCCAAAAGTAAGGAGGTTATGCTTCAGTTATACAGGGCATTGGTGAGACCAGATCTGGAGTACTATGTACAGGATTGGTCTCCTTATTTAAGGAGAGATGTAAATGTGTTGGAAGCAGTACAAAGAAGGTTTGCTAGATTAATACCAGGAATGGGGAAAGGTTGGACAAGCTAAGCTTGTATCTAGAACTAGGGTGTCACTGTTTAAAAACAAGGGATTTGAGATGAAGGAAATTTTTTTCTGGGAGCGAGAAGCTTTCTTCCTCAAAAGGTGGTGGAAGCAGAGTCTTTGAATATTTTTAAGGCAGAGGTAGATAGATTCTTGATAAGCAAGGGGGTGAAAGATTATTGGCGGTAGGCGGGAATGTGGAGTTGAGGTTAAAATCAAATCAGCCATGATCTTATTGAATGGCGGAGCAGGCTTGAGGAGCCTACTACTGCTCCTAGTTCATATGTTTGCATGTTTCTGATTTTGAAGTCTGGCTGTCCCGTTGAGTGGGGCCTGCAATCTTTGGAATTCTCTGTTCACAGTGTAAACAGGCCATACAAGCAGCTTGCTGAGAGTACAGTTAGCATCCCATTATGATAACAACCTGTTCCTTCCCACTCACATTGGAACACAGATCTCACAGCTACAATTCCATTGTAGTTAAATGAGAGGGGCACTAAGACCATGTGGAAGCTTCTCAGCTGAGCAGGAATTGTTGGTGGGCTCACATTTGGGATTGGACCCTGCCATCACATGTCACTTGCTGCTCCAGTGCATCTGCCATTGCTCCGATGGGTCTTCTGCTGCTCCGGCGCATCGACTGTTGCTCCAGCGCATCAGATGCTGCTGCAGCACTGGCTGCCACTCTGGCGTGTCTGCTGCTGCTCCAGCGCATCTCCTGTTTCCCCAATACGGCTACTGCTGCTGCTCTAGCATGTGTGCTGTTGCTCCACTGCACCTGTTGCTGTTCCAATGTGTCAGCTGCTGCTGTAGTCCTGTCTGCTGCCATTGATGCAGTGTTTAGGGTCGTTGCTGTTAGGACTCTGCTCAAGAAGAAAATGAGACAAAGATGAAAAAGCAGCAGAGGAAGGAAAGCAAGAGATCTCTGAAGAGCTGGAGTGGATTTGTAAAAGCAGTGACATTGCAGATATTGTGGTTAGAGTACAGACTGAGAAGGCGCAGTGTTTTTACAGAGGTAGAGCTTGCTCAGAAAGCTGTTAGCACATAACTCAGCAAAGTTGGATATGTTAAAACCAGGCGGTGGTATCACAGAATTTTTGATCAGTCATCTTCTTTTGAGAAGGAACTGGATGGATATCTGGTGAAATCACAAACTTCAAGTTATAAAGATGAATACAGGCACATGGTCAAACCCGAGCTGACAGTGTCCAAAACACTCAGATGATTACAAAGGACTAGGCTTAGCCTACTGCACAGGGCTGGGGTGACACAGAGTGGGTGGGGCGGGGTGGGCGGATTTAATCAGGGTGTGTCGGGGGGCGGATTATCACTTTGTGTAGCCGGGGGTGCTGATATTATGGTTTGGTACAGCTTGTATCCTGTTTCTCCTACACACTCGCTTACTCTGAGCCTCAGCTGCAGTAACATGTCTCCTGAGCTGTGTCAGTGAAGCACAAATGGGGTTGCAAATAGCCAAACGGCTGTATTGACCAAGGTTCCAAATTGTTCCAATGTCCTTGTTCTGTGTTAGTGTTGAAGCTGTACGTTCCTGTGACGTAATGCACATGTTTAAGCTGACTGTCTAGGGGACCATTTGCAGAATTGGACCATCTGGATAGGCCTAGTATTGGATTTGGATGGCAGAATCTGTACACTCTATGTTAACCAGTTGAAGATTGTGTCCTCGTGCAAGTGTGTTTTTCAGTCCCTGCTTGTTATTTGACATGTTGTTTCAGCGATGACCTCAGTTATTTGTGTTCTAATTGAGCGCGTTTCTCTACACAGGAGGTCAGCAAAGTCAAGGAGCCGGAGCCCGGGATACTCGAGGCACTCGCGGTCACGCAGTAAGCACAGGCAATCCCGATCACGAAGTCGACATTCAAGTATTTCACCAAGCCGGTTTACCCTCAAATCAAGTCTTGGTGCTGAGCTGAGCAAAACTAAGAGGGCAAGAGCTGCCGTGGCAGCCAGGTCCAGCGTGAAAGACTCAAAAGAGCTGAAAGGATCGGCTGGGGGCATTTGTAAAGCAAGCACTCAGAGTGTTGGTTCCAGCAGCACAACCTCTGCTGCATCACTTAAAGACGTGAAGAAATTGACTAAAATAATAAAGAGTGAGAAGCCAGCTTCACCCATTGAAACCTCAGACACAGTGACTGTGAAGATAGAGGAAGACATTGCTGAGGAGATGATTCCAGAACTAAAAATAAAGACTGAAATACTGGAGGATAGCCCAGTACTCTCACCATTAGCGCTGGTGCTAAAAGAATCTAAATCGCCAGTGGTGAAATGTGAGTTGGGAACACCAAAGGAGAAGACTGTGCCGCCATTACCAAACGAAAGCGATCTGGAGAAACCTCCGCTTCCTCCTTCAGGTTCTGCTCCACCACCATTACCTCCAACATCTCCCCCTGTAACACTGCCTCCAGCCCCACTACAACCACCACCTCCCCTACCACCAGTGACTCTGAACCAGTCTCAGCCTCTGCCAGAGATTCTGACTGAAGCACCATCACCAATACCCACAGTGCAGTTACCGCAGCTCCCAGTGCACTTGCCATTACCATTGCCACCGGTATCAGTACCTGTATTGGCTCCTGTACCAGTCTTGACCCACCCACCAACTGTCTCTCAGCCACCACCGTCGCGGACCACAGTGTTGGGCAGTGCGCTCCCCATGCCACCCATGTTGAACTCAGTCATGCCCTTACTGACTTCAACACTGCCACCATTGCCATTGCCTCCACTCCTCCCTGGGGAAGATGATATAGAAAGGTAAGAAATTTGTGTCGGATTGAGCATTACTGCAGCAGTAGTCAGATCAGGAGAGGGGTTTATTCTCTTAAGGGCTTACAAATTGTCATCCTGGAAGGGACCTCAGTTCCAAGATTGTTCCTTTTTTTCAGTGTCTGTCACCACAATGGCAAAAAGTGTTCTTGTCTGGAAAAACTTCAGGATGATCTGCACACTCTGAGAATGATCTGTACACACTCTGGGATAGACCTATATACACTCTGGGAATGATCTGTACACATTCTGGGAATGATCTGTACACACTCTGGGAAAGATCTGTACACACTCTGGGAAAGATCTGTACACACTCTGGGATAGACCTGTACACACTCTGGATATGGTCTGTACACATTCTGGGAATGATCTGTACACAATCTGGGAAAGATCTGTACACACTCTGGGAAAGATCTGTACACACTCTTGGAAAGATCTGTACACACTCTTGGAAAGATCTGTACACACCCTGGGATAGATCTGTATACACTCTGGGATAGATCTGTATACACTCTGGGATAGATCTGTACACACTCTGGGAAAGATCTGTGCACACGCTGGGAAAAATCTGTACACACTCTTGGAAAGATCTGTACACACCCTGGGATAGATCTGTATACACTCTGGGATAGATCTGTACACACTCTGGGAAAGATCTGTACACACTCTGGGATAGATCTGTATACACTCTGGGATAGATCTGTACACACTCTGGGAAAGATCTGTACACACTCTGGGAAAAATCTGTACACACCCTGGGATAGATCTGTACACACCCTGGGATAGATCTGTACACACCCTGGGATAGATCTGTACACACTCTGGGAATGATCTGTACACACTCCGGGAATGGTCTGTACACATTCTGGGAATGACCTGTACACGCTCTGGGAATGATCTGTACACATTCCGGGAATGATCTGTACACACACTGAGAATGATCTCTACATGTTATGGGAATGATCTGGACATGTTCCAGGAATGATCTGTAAAAAAAAAAAATCTAGAATTAAAAGTCTGATGATGACCATGAAACCATTGCCAATTATCGTAAAAATCCATCTGGTTCACTAATGTCCTTTAGGGAAGGAAATCTGCCGTCCTTACCTGGTCTGGCCTACGTGTGACTCCAGACCCAATGTGGATGACTCTTAGATGCCCTCTAGAACAAGGGTAATTAGGGACGGGCAATAAATGCAGGCCCAGCCAGCAATGCCCACATCCCATGAACGAATAAGAAAAAAAAAATCATCTGCCTCTCATCGTTCCTGTTTAAAATAGCAAAGAAAACGGTGGTTTTGCAGGGCTGTGGTTGCTTGCCTTCTCCTCAGGTCAACATTTCTACCTAAACCAATTGCACACAGGACAGAAGCCAGCACTGCTAATGTGGCACTGACTCAGTTCCATTATGGCTTAGCCTCATCTGTGGAGCTCGTCAACCGCCTGGAGATCTCCAATATATTTTGAGTTATCTCAGTCTAGTCTTTGGACTGACCTAAGGTGGAGTGTACACATCTGACCCAGACCTGAGATTCTGTGTTTGATT
This sequence comes from Cetorhinus maximus, assembly GCF_964194155.1. Taxonomy (NCBI): domain Eukaryota; kingdom Metazoa; phylum Chordata; class Chondrichthyes; order Lamniformes; family Cetorhinidae; genus Cetorhinus; species Cetorhinus maximus. The sequence goes on along the minus strand of NC_135903.1, from coordinate 14,287,424 downwards.
GTGGTTGGTTCTCCCTCTGCCTATTTCTAAAAGGAGCTGGGTATTTATCAGAATGAATCAAATGGTCAGGTCGGTCAGTTTATAATGAGCAGCCTGAAAACAATAAATAAACCCAGAGCAGATAGCTAACAGTAACAAGTGATTGTATGCTGAGATGTGAGGGAGCAGAAATTCGATGTGATAAACACATCTCTTCTGCCAGCCCATAAAAGGGTGCAGCCAACTGCCCCAAAAAATATTACATTAGTTTTATTTTTAAAAAATCTAACCTGATCAAACAAACCCTGGGGTCACACAGGAAAAAGCCTGGTATAGAAACAATACACCAGATTCCTCATGGGGCATATTTCCCCTTTATTCGTGTAAATTTGTACATAATTGTGAACTGTTATTGTCTATTTAGCTGTGATTAGCTGCTCCCAGTACTTCATATCTGTGCTTTGCTCTTTGAGAGCAATGTGCAACTGTCAGGACTTCCAAACAGGGCAAGTATCACAGGTAGCGACTCTAACCTGCAGAGGAAGAGACTGTATTACACAGGCGGAGGGAGGGACTGCGCGTAACAGAGGCAGAGGGAGGGACTGCGCGTAACACAGGCGGAGGGAGGGACCGCGTGTAACACAGGCGGAGGGAGGGACCGCGTAACACAGGCGGAGGGAGGGACCGCGCGTAACACAGGCGGAGGGAGGGACTGCGCGTAACACAGGCAGAGGGAGGGACTGCGCGTAACACAGGCGGAGGGAGGGACCGCGCGTAACACAGGCGGAGGGAGGGACTGCGCGTAACACAGGCAGAGGGAAGGTCCGCGCGTAACACAGGCGGAGGGGGGACCGCGCGTAACACAGGTGGAGGAAGGGACTGCGCGTAACAGGCGGTGGGAGGGACTGCGCGTTACACTGGCGGAGGACGGGACTGCGCGTAACAGGCGGTGGGAGGGACTGCGCGTAACACTGGCGGAGGAAGGGACTGCGCGTAACACTGGCGGAGGGAGGGACTGTGCGTAACACTGGCGGAGGGAGGGACTGCGCGTAACACTGGCGGAGGGAGGGACTGTGCGTAACAATGGCGGAGGGAGGGACTGCGCGTAACACTGGCGGAGGGAGGGACTGCGCGTAACACTGGCAGGGGGAGGGACTGCGCGTAACACTGGCGGAGAGAGAGGTTGTGCATAGCTCAGGTGGAGGGAGGGACGGTACCATTCCTTGATCTGGAACAGATCAAGAATTTTTTTATTACTGTTCTCTATGAAGGATTGTGCGCATCTAATGGAGCAGTGGCTGCCCAGAGGGTTAAAGGCCACCCCCCACCCGAAACACTTTTTCTTGACGTGATGGGATTCTGCAAAGCGCTCTGCTTCTCTCTCCCTCCCCTCACCTGTCCCGCCATTCCCTGGTGCCACTTTACCACGACTACCCCCAGGCACCCTGGTTTTTCGGCTCTGTAATGCTGTTTCTATTTCAGTCCTAAGGAGATCCAGCATGTGAAACCTTCCAAGAAAGACAGAGACCAAAGAACAAGGCATTTACTAGCAGACCTCCCACTTCCACCAGAACTGCCTGGAACAGATCCCTCACCGCCAGATTCACCGGAGCAGAAGACACCACCTCCATCTCAGCCAGTCCTTAAAAAGAGGCCCAAGTAAGAATATCGGAGGAACTGGGAGTTTAGTTAAATATGTTAGTGATCCTGGTCTCGTACCTGCCTTTGCTTGCTGAAAGGGCTCTCTATAATTTGTTGCTCAGGCAGCCAGGAGTTGGGTTCATTCTTAAATGTTAAATAACATGTTTGGCAGAATCAGACTGTGAAACGGCACTGGCCTGATCTGCCAATTAATCCCCTTAACAGCAGCAAAACCGAACAATACTGGAGGTGGATTGCCAGGACAGATTTGCAGAAACCCTGTGTATGAATGGGGAAAGGTACTGTCAAACTGACTGCAGCAATCCTTTATTTTCTATCAAATGCAGTCAGCCAACTGCAGAAAACAGTTCAATTCTATCGCACCAGGTCCTGTATACCCCAGGCACAACCCAACATGGGCCTGGCCTTAGACAGTCAGTGTCCGTGGAACTGTACCCCAGTGAGAGTCAGCGTGTATGGAACTGTACTCCAGTGAGAGTCAGTGTATGTGTGGAACTGTACCCCAGTGAGAGTCATTGTGTGTGAAACTGTACCCAGTCACAGTTTGTGGAACTGTACCTCAGTGAAAGTCAGTGTGTGTGGAACTGTACCCAAATGAGAGTCAGTGTCTGTGGAACTGTAGCCCAGTGCAAGCCAGTGTGTGTGGAACCCATACCCCAATGTGAATCTGTGGAATTGCACCGCAGCGAGAATCAGTATGTGTGTGGAACTGCACCCACATGAGAGTCAGTGTCTGTGGAACTGTACCCACATGAGAGTCAGTGTCTGTGGAACTGTACCCCAGTGAGAGTCTGTTGTGTGTGGAACTGTAGCGCAGTGTGAGTCATTGATTGTGGAACTGTAGCCCAGTGTGAGTCATTGTTTGTGGAACAGTCGCCCAGTGAGAGCCAGTGTGTGGAACTGTACTCCAGTGAGAGTCAGTGTCTACTGAACTGTCCCCCAGTGAGAGTCAGTGTGTGTGTAACTGTATGCCAGTGACAGTCACTGTTCGTGGAACTGTACCCCAGTAAGAGTCAGTTTTTGTGGAACTGTACCCAAATGAGAGTCTGTGTGTGTGGAACTGTACCCCAGTGAGAATTAGTGTCTACTGAACTGTACCCCAGTGAGAGTCACTGTGTGTGGAACTGTACCCCAGTGAGAGTCAGGATGTGTGTGGAACTGTATCCCAGTGAAATCAGTGTGTGTGGAACTGTACCCCAGTGAGAGCCAGTGTGTGTGGAACTGTACCCCAGTGAGAATTAGTGTCTACTGAACTGTACCCCAGTGAGAGTCACTGTGTGTGGAACTGTACCCCAGTGAGAGTCAGGATGTGTGTGGAACTGTATCCCAGTGAAATCAGTGTGTGTGGAACTGTACCCCAGTGAGAGCCAGTGTGTGTGGAACTGTACCCCAGTGAGAGTCAGTGTCTACTGAACTGTACTCCAGTGAGAGTCAGTATGTGTGTGGAACTGTACCCCAGTGAGGTCAGTGTGTGTGGAACTGTACCCCAGTGAGGTCAGTGTGTGTGGAACTGTACCCCAGTGAGATTGAGTGTGTGTGGAACTGTACCCCAGTGCGAGTCAGTGTGTATGGAACTGTACCCCAGTGAAAATCAGTAATCTCGGAAAAAATGTAAATAATATTGGACATGCAGTTGTTGAAGCAAGGGTTTATTGGCTGGTTATTATTGCCACTGACATCTTTCCTAACTTTTTCAGAATCTGTTGTCCTCGCTATGGTGAAAAAAAGGAGACTGAAAGCGACTGGGGCAAGCGGTGTGTAGATAAATTTGACATCATTGGAATCACTGGTGAAGGGACGTACGGGCAAGTTTACAAGGCGAAGGATAAGGACACAGGTATTTGGCGCTTCAGAGACTAGTGCTTTCTGATATTCAGGACATACCAACATTGTGTTTCATGTGGAAAATTTATGTTCTAATGTTCAAGATTTGTGATGACTCTTTGTGTTTTGCTTGGTGGGAAATGCCCTCTCAGTGTTAGTGTGGTGATGCATTGTTGTTTCTTTCTGCTGTCAGCTGCCTGCTCTTTGCTGCTGCTGGTCAAATGTAGTATATCGAGTCACCCAGCCTGCTCTACAGCAATCACCTTTTGTCGAAAAGATGAGTTAGTGAAGGCTTTCATTCTGTGCTCTTGACCCTGTTAAGTGTCTGGGCAGGCTGAGGCAGTGGTTTGCTAACTGCCATTTGATCCCATGGCTCTTGGGTTTTGATCCCCTCTATCTGCATTAGTTCACAATGCAGTATAATCCCAGCCTCTTATAAGGCCCATGTTTAAAATGCTTATATTGGGCAAAAGATCATAATCAATGGCTATATGTATTAATTTCAATTTCAAAGTTGCTGGTTGAAGCATATTACTCATTAGTTCACACTTCATTAAAGTGCACTGAATACAAAAACAACTAAAAGGAAATAAATGGTTAATGTTCAATTACCTTTTGTGCCATTAACTTTCAACTTTCTATCCCCTCAACGTTATGAAGTTACTGCTTGTATTAAGCACTGACTGCAGCTTAAATAAAGGTAGTCTATTTAATAGCATCCTAAAGTATTCTTGTGCTATACCAGCATACAGTAAGAGTGCTACACTGGCCATTGCATATAGCAGGCAAATCAGGTTCATGCAACTGGACCCACCAGAAGCAGTACGGATAATTCTTTACCCTGTGACTGGCTAGTCAGGTAATGGATACTCTTTCTCTTCTGGTAGGTGAGATGGTTGCTCTTAAAAAGGTTCGGCTGGATAATGAAAAGGAGGGATTCCCCATCACGGCCATTCGAGAAATCAAGATCCTTCGTCAGCTCAACCATACCAGTGTGGTCAACATGAAGGAAATTGTGACGGACAAACAAGATGCACTGGACTTCAAAAAAGATAAAGGTATGCTCATAGATGTTAACATGGAGAATGAGGTTTCAAAAGATTTTGTCCTTGTAACCAAAAACAATGCGTGTCCATTTTCACTTCCGAAGCACTTGCAATGCAGTTAGTACCAATTGTCCACACTTTAATTAAAGATAAGAAATAGGAGGAGTGGACCACCTGGCCCTTTGAGCCTGCTCCATTATTTAATAAGATCATGGCTGATCCTTGACCAAAACCCACCATCCCTGTATTCTTTGATTACTTTACAATCCAAAAATCTATCAATTTCAGCCTTGAATATACTGAACGATTGAGCATCCACAGCCCTCTGAAGTAGAGAATTCCGAAGATTCACAATGATCTGAGTGAAAATATTTCTTCTTATCTCAGTCAAAAATGGTAATCCCCTTATCCTGAGACTGTGCCCTATCTACACCGTGTTCCCTGATCCCCCAGCACTGAGGCCAGTGACCCCTGAATCGAAACCCCTGTTTTCCACACCACTCTTTGAGCCATGCTTTTAACTGTCTAATTTGTTTGACCCTGTTCCAAATATGCAATCTAGAGATTATTACCTTTGAGTTTATGCATTTTAATTTGGACCCTAACTGCTCAAATGCCCTCAGTAGAATCTCATTCCTCATTCTACCTATGTTGTTGGTTACTACGTGGATGATGACAACTGGATTCCTCCCTTTCACCTCAAATTCTTCTCCAGCTGAGAGATGTCTTTAACCCAGGCACTGCACAGGCAACACAATCTTCGGGGCCTGCGGTTTGCAGTGTCTGTTTCCCGACTATACTATCCTCTGCCACTAACACATTCCACTCTCCCACTTGAATGGTCTCCTGCACCATGGTGCCATGTTCAGTTTGCTCATCCACCCTGCAGATTTTGCCTTCATTCACACAAGTAGTAAGAGCCTTTTACCTGTTGGATAACAGCAAAGGCTGAGGCTCCTCCAGCACTGCACCTGGGCTCTCCTTATTGTTTGACTTGCAGTCGTACTCTCCTGCCCTTGATCACTAACCAGACCTTTACCACATCCTAACCTAAAGGGTATCACTACACCTTGGATTAAATTGTCCAGGCAACTCTTCCCCTCCCTGATGCTCTGCAATGTTTGCACTCGTGCTCCAGCTCAATAATTTTGAGCCAGAATTCCAAAGTTCCTCGAGATGCCGCCACTCACTGTAGATGGGGTTGTCTGGGATTGCAGTGTTCACCATAAACTTCCACATGCTGCATTCCTACATAGCCTTGTTTTATTTATCTAATTAATTAATTTAGGTATATAATCGACTTAGCTTATCATTTTATTCATATAATTAATTACTTGGTCCAGCAGTTTCTTGGCAGTACAGAACTTGAATATTGCTAAAAGAAATGTCAAAGCTTTTTGTCCAGCACAGGCTTGTCCAGCCTTTCTGCGTGGGGGGACCACATTTCAGTTTTTCTCAGCTCAGAGCTGATGAGCAAATGTCGGAAAGATAAGGTTTGGCACAACATTAAACATTAATTTCAGAAAAATAGGCTGACGTAGGAAATGAAACAACTTGCTGAGCAAAAAAATGTCAAAACAATAGATTGATCATTTTTAAAAATTAGTAATAAATAAAGATGGCCATTAGAGTGTGAAATGGTGTTTGTGTCTAGCTCACTCCCAGTCTTGGGGTGCTCCCTCATTCACCCTCACCCCCTGTGAGAGTGGGTGAGAGTGCCTGTTGGTGTGTAGGGATGAAGGTGAATGAGAACCCTTAGACTGGGAGGGAGCCAGACACACACACTCCCCTCCCTCTTACCCTCTCACCCCTCTCCCCCGCTTCTCATGCATGCACACACATTCACCCCTCTCGCACCTGCACACACACACACACCCCTCACACGTATACACACCTACCACCCTTGCGCGCACACACAGGCACATAACTTGCACCTTTCGCGCATGAGTGAACACACACACTCCTCTCACAAACTCTCACCACTTTCGCACACCCCCTCGCACGTGCTTACCCCCTTCGCGCACGCATCACCCCCCTTGCGCCCACACTCACCCTCCCCTTGCGTCTGCACTCACCCCCCTGTCATGACTCACTGGGGATCATGTGCTGTTATAACAAGCCCCACTGTTCCCCGAGCCGCAACAAATGTGAAAAGTTTGACCAAACCACCAGATTGCCCCAATTCTACATAACTGTTTAATTTAGGTTAACAGAATACGAGCACCAGGTTTGTAAACTTAATAAATAACTGTTTACTGAACAAATTGTCTTTAACTCGTGGCAAAGAAAGAAATATGAACTACTAACTTCTAACACTATAATCTAAACCCTACCCCCTTCTTAAATCTCTATGCACGCGCGCGCGCGCACACACACACACACACACACACACACACACACACATATATCCACACACACACACACACACGGCACATAAGACACACAAAACATGGATTTTAAGGGTGGGATAAAACAGCTCAATAGCACCAATTCTGGAGTACAGGATTTGATGGGTTGATTTTGATCGATATCTTCCAAATCCCTTTCAGTTCTTGTTGATGATGCGAGGCGGTCTTCCAGCACTTTCAATATTTAGTTCACTGGTTGAGCACTTGCCTTTCAATGTCCCGAACAGTGATTTTCCCCTTTGCCTCTTGACAGGGGTTTTCAGAGAGAGAGCAGGTGATAGAGATCTGAGAAGAAAAGCCAGCTAGCTATTAATGTAGAATTACTGGAATCTTCCATGCACAGGAAAAAGAGGTTTTAGGTCTTGTTCTTTTCAGGCTAAGAGCTATTCAGCTTCACTGCCTTCACACAAAAACCTGGTCACCTGGTCAGGAGCCAATTAAAACACTGTTGCCAGGCAGCTCCATTGGTCCAGGACTCCTTTCCGGCACCATCCTGTCTTTTATGGCACTCGTTCGCACCCACCCGCCCTCCCACCCAGGTTCGCCCCCACCCGCCCGCCCTCGTTCGCGTCCGCCCACCCTCCCTCATTCTGCCCCTCCTGCCCGCGCTCCCTCACGCCTACCCTCAATCTCAACGGCCCACCTTCTCACCCTCCCTCCCTCATTCTCACCCACCTACTAGTGAGCCTATCAGCAGCAAGGACAGGAGAGGAACAGCCTGTGATTGATGGAGCAGAAATCTTCAACCTCACTGTCCTGTCTTACCAGCATTTTGAACAGTTGCTCGGGAAGACCACCTAGAGGGGCTTTGTGGGCCACAGTCCGGCCTACTGGCCGTGGCTTGGATAAGCCTGGCCTAGCCAATCAGCACCCTTTTCTCCTGTTGTATAACTTGTTGTGACCATTTGAAATTTGGCGTTTTTGCATTTGCCCTACATACGAACATGCTAATTAGGAGCAGGATTAGGCCACTCAGCCCCTCGAGCCTGCTCTGCCATTCAATAAGACCATGGCTGATTTGAATGTAACCTTAACTCCACATTCCTGCCTACCTCTGATAATCTGTCACCCCCTTGTTAATCAAGAATCTATCTAGCTCTGTCTTAAAAATATTCAAAGACTCTGCCTGCTTCCACCGCCTTTTGAGAAAGAGAATTCCAAAGACTCGCAACCCTCAGAGAAAAAAATTCTCCTCATCTCTGTCTTAAATGTGCGACCCCTTATTTTTAAACAGTGACCCCCTAGCTCTAGATTCTCCCACAAGAGGAAACATCCTCTCCATATCCATCCTGTCAAGACCTCTCAGGATTTTAAAGGTTTCAATTAAGTCGCCTCCTACTCTTCTAAATTCCAGTGGATACAAGCCTAACCTGTCCAGCCTTTACTCATAAAACAATCCGCCCATTCCTGATATTAGTCTAGTAAACCTTCTCTGAACAGCTTCTAACACATTTACACCTTTCTTTAAATAAGGAGACCAGTACTGTACACAATGTTCCAGATGTGGTCTCACCAATGCCCTGTACAACTGAAGCATAACCTCCCTACTTTTGGAATCAATTCCTCTCTCAATAAATTATAATATTCTATTGGCTTTCCTAGTTACCTGCTGTACCTGCATACTAACCTTTTGTGATTCATGCACTAGGACACCCCGATCCCTCTGAATCTCCGAGCTCTGCAATCTCTCACCATTTAGATAATAAGCTTCTTTTTTATTCTTCCTGCCAAAATGAACAATTTCACATTTGCCCACATTATACTCAATTTGCCAGACCTTTGCTCACTCACTTAACCTATCTATGTCACTCTGTAGCCTCCTCTTCACAATTTACTTTCCTACCTATATTTGTGTCGTCAGCAAATTTAGCAACCATTCCTATGGTCCCTTCATCAAAACCGTTGATATAAATTGTAGAAAGTTGAGGTCCCAGCACTGATCCCTATGGCACACCACTCGTCACATCCTGCAACCAGAAAATGACCCATTTATGCCAACTATCTGCTTCCTGTTAGCCAGCCAATCTTCTATCCATGCCAATCTGTTACCCCCTACACCGTGAGCTTTTATTTTCTGCAAATGATGACTGAAGATGAAAAGCTTCAGCAAGATATCTTTTTAGCAATACTTGATCTATTTTAAATTATAGGTGGATTAAATATTTACCTGTATCATAAGTCACTACATGTGTTTGAGGCAAAAAGTAGCAACTCCTTCCCCCTCTGCACTACATTCCCACGCTCACCAAATGCCCAAATTTTACAATTTGTGATGTGTTGCATTTAAGACCACTGTACTGGCCACTTACTCAACTTTTTTGCAAAGTAATGCTGTGGAACTTGTTGCAGCAGTGACCAGGTTGCAGTTGTGGTTGTAATGGCCAAAGTTGGTCTTTGGGCCCAGTGATCAGACCCAATGTGTGTGGGCAGTAAGAAGCAGCTTGTAAACAGTGTAACTGCTTATTAATGAAGGCAAAGGATACAGAGCTTGGGCCATTTTATATATAAATATATGAGTACCTTCACAATACTGGTTTGCAGTAATGTGACAAAGATCAAAATTCAAATTTATTAAAACAAACAGAGCTTTATTTAATTCTTCAATCTCATAATAACAAGAAACAACAAAAAGATATTTTTTAAATGGTAAGTTTACAAAAACACCATTGTAACACACGCCCTGCATTATTTAACACTCATCACAGAAACATTCGTGACATTCAGGACACCATGCAAAAATATGCAATGAACTACACTTTAATCATATCCCATTGTAATCGTCTCAATGGAAATGCTATCAAAAGGATGACCCTATACTCTACTTCAAAAGGGAAATAAACAGGAATGGTCGGAAATTCATTTTCACTTCAACTGAGTAAGGTCGTTACACGCTATGACACCAGCCTTAACAACCTGTTACCATGGTTTCCTAGTATGTATCTTGTCAGTATGTTGTGACACATCCATATCTTTACAGAGTTGGCTACATCCTGATCACATTGTTTTCCTATCAGACTGTTTGTTTCAACTGCCTCTAATGAATTATCTTAATTGCATTGAAGTTCATTTTAAATGCCACATATTGGTGTCCATCTTTGATGAAGGCTACAGTGTAATTGAATCATCACAAAGAGAATATTGCTTTGATGGGCACAAAGTTATCTGTTATATCTATCATATATTCTGTCAAATAGTAAAACAATTCCAATGCCCTTTACTTCATGTTCATATCAGGTCAATTTCAAACTTAATCAGTTTAACCTCTCCAGTATTAAAACAATAGTCCCATGAAAATATATGAACTTCACACCATCCATACAATGATGCAAGCTCCACATAGTCCACCTACCTCTCCCAAGAGAGGGAGAAAAACTTAGTTCAAAATTAATGCTCCATTAAGAGCCTCATCTAGTTGCTGCCAGGATTTAACTGAGGGCGGGAGTGTCCCATACCAAGTGGCTCACCTGGAAGCTTTCCCTCTGTGGGCTGGTGGTGGGTGAGGGGGGTTCCCATTAATGGGCCCCCCCCCCCTGCAAGGTATAACAACAACCCCCAGTCCCCCTACACACCCCACCCTCCTCGCCTCGGCCTTGCTGATGCTCCCCGTGGCCCTGCCGATGCTGGAGAGTCAGGACTTCCTGTTTCTGAGAGGTGAAAATCCTGTCTCAACTCAACTAATGGACGGGGCAGCCATCTAGAAGGTGGCTCCTCCCTCTCCCCACCCCCTGACATTTTAGCTGGGGGGGTGGGGTGGGGACCAGCAGCACCTTGTTAAATTCGCACTTGGGGATCAGGTAACCTTTAACTTCTCAGACTTGTGACTAATTGGCCAGAAATGCCTCCTTCCTGGAGCTTTTCAAGCATCAAATCAACAGAAAGGAATGAATGATCAGTTAATCCATTTCTGACTGCAGTGAGCAACACTGGGAGCACTCCTGAACTGCTGCCCTGGGATCTTTAGCTGAGCAGCCGTCAGGTTTAATTTGTTTTTAATTCAGTTTTTCATGGTATGTGGGCATCGCTGGTAAGGCCTGCATTTGTTGCCCATCCCTTATTGCCCTTGAACTATGTGGCTTGCGAAGCCATTTCAGAGGGTAGTTAAGAGTCAACCACACTGCTGGGGTCTGGAGTCACATGTAGGCCAGACCAGTTAAGGACGGCAGATTTCCTTCCCTAAAGGACATTAGTGAACCAGATGGGTTTTTATAACAATTGATGGTAGTTTCATTACTGGGATTAGATTTCAATTCCAGATTTTGTTAATTGAATTTAAATTCCGCCAGCTGCCATGGTCGAATTTGAACCTATGTCGCCAAGACGTTAGCTTAGTCCTCTGGATTATTATTTCAGTGATGTGACCACTGCACCACTATCTCCCCGCAAATGTTGTGATCTGAACGATGGCCGCATGTCAATATGGTGCACTGAACTAAGATGATGATTCAGGTAGTGGGCTCAAGACATGGAGTGGGGTTTGAACCAACAGTAATGGATTTACAGAGATGAGTGATTCTGACTCAGCCAAGCTGACACATAAGGGAGTCTGCATTTTAAGACAGCAACAGTAAATATTTGAGAATCCCGTGCTAAGTTATGTGAGTAACTTTCTCCTGTGCTGAGTAAATGATGACAGTAACCATTTGCTTGCTCATGTTGTCTCCGTCACTAATCTAACAGGAGCTTTCTACCTGGTCTTTGAGTACATGGACCATGATTTGATGGGTTTGCTGGAGTCAGGGCTGGTGCATTTTACTGAGGACCACATCAAGTCCTTCATGCGGCAACTGATGGATGGTCTGGATTACTGTCATAAGAAGAATTTTCTGCACCGTGATATTAAATGCTCCAACATCCTCCTCAACAACAGGTACGGATATGCAGAGCTAGTGGAGGATGGGAGATATACTTTGTGGGAAGCTGTTGATGGGGGGACATGGGGGAGGTTTTGTTTTTGTGGGCTGGGGGGGCGGGGGTGTGTGAGGGTAAGTTGGGGGCTTATCTCACTGGTTATTCCTTTTATCCAGGATGATTATCGTGGGGCAGGAGAGTTATTTTAGGGGGATGGTTTAGTTTGGCGGGGGTGGTTCAGTTTTGGGGGGTGGTTCAGTTTTGGGGGGTGGTTCAGTTTTGGGGGGTGTTTAATTTTGGGGGTCGGTTTAGTATATGGGAGTGGTTCAGTTTGATGGAGTGATTTAGTTTAGGGGGATGGTTCAGTTTTGGGGCGGCGGTTCAGCTTGAGGGGTGGCTCAGTTTTGGGGTGATGGCTCAGTTTGAGGGGATGGTTTAAGTTTAGGGGCGATGGTTCAATTTGGGGGCAGGGGGTGGTTCACTTTGGGGGATGGTTCAGTTTGGAGCAATAAGTTGTAAATCCAACCATAGATGAGGCTATTTTGGATCTGGTAATGTGTAATGGAGCAGATTTAATAAATGACCTTAGAGTAAAAGATCCCCTAGGAAATAGTGACCAAAACATGGTGGAATTTAGCATTCAGTTTGAGAGTGAGAAACTTAGTTCAGAAACAACTGTCCTAAACTTAAATAAGAGTAATTACAAAGGAATGAGGGCAGAGTTGGCTGGAGTGGACTGGGAAAGGAGTTTAGCAGAAAAGACGGTTCATGAACAATGGCAGCCATTCAAGAAAATAGTTCATGACTCAACAATATATATCCCAGTGAAGAAGAAGGATTGTAGGAAGTGGATAAACCAACCATGGTTAACCAAGGAAGTTAAGGGTAGTATCAAAGTGAAAGAAAAAACATACAATGTGGCAAAGATTAGTGGTAAGCCAGAGGATTGAGAAAGTTTTAAAAACCAACAGAAGATGACCAAAAAATAATAAAGAGGGAGAAAATAAACTTTGAAGGTAAGCTAGCAAGTAATATCAAAATGGACAGTAAGACCTTCTTTAAATATATAAAAAGGGAGAGGCCAAAGGCAATATAAGCCCCTTAGAGAATGAGACTAGGGAAATAATAATGGGGAACCAGGAAATGGCAGAGGAGTTGAATAAATATTTTGCATTAGTCTTCATGCAGGAGATCAAAAATACTAAATAATCAAGGGGCAAAAGTGGGGGAGGAAATAAATACAATAACAATCACTAGAGAAAAAGTACTAGGGAAACTAATGGGGCTAAAGGCCGACAAGTTCCCTGGACCTGATGGGTTGCATCCTAGGATATTAAAGGAAATAGCTGCAGAGATAATGGATGCACTGATAGTAATCTTCCAAGAATCCTTAGATTCTGGAAAAGTCCCAGAGGATTGGAAAATTGCTAGTGTAACACCCTTATTCAAAAGGGAAGGAAGACAAAAAGGTAACTCTACATCAGTTAGCTTAACATCTGTCAATGGGAAAATGTTAGAGTCTATTATAAAGGATGTAATAGCAGAGCATTTAGAAATGTATAATATAAACAAGCGTAGTCAGCTTGGCTTCATTAAGGGGAAATCATGTCTGACAAATTTATTAGAATTCTTCGAGGAGGTAACAAGCGGGATAGATAAAGGGGAACCAATATATTTGGATTTCCAAAAGGCGTTCGATAAAGTAACACACGTAAGGCTACTCAATAAGATAAGAGCCCATGGTGTTAGGGGTAGTATATTAGCATGGATAGAGGACTGGCTAACTAATAGAAGACAGAGAGTTGGGAGAAGGGGGGCGTTTCAGGATGGCAACCTGTAACTAGTGGAGTGCCACAGGGATCAGTGCTGGGGCCACAATTATTTACAATATATATTAATGACTTGGATGAGGGAAATGAACGTACTATCGCCAAGTTTCCAGATGACACAAAAATAGGTATGAAGGCAAGTAGTGAGGATGACACAAAGAGTCTACAGAGGGATATAGACAGGTGAAGTGAGTGGGCAAAAACATGGCAGATGGAATATATTGTGGGAAAATGTGAGATTATGCACTTTGGCAGGAAGAATAGAGGAGCTGAATATAACTTAAATGGAGAAAGACTGCAGAAAGCTGCAGCACAGGAGGATTTGGGGGTCCTCGTGCATGAATCCCAAAAAGCTAGCGTACAAGTTCAGCAGGTAATAGGGAAGGCAAATGGAATGTTGGCCTTTATTTCAAAGGGAATAGAGTATAAAAATAGGCAAGACTTGCTAAAACTATACAAGGCACTAGTTAGACCACACCTAGAATACTGTGAACTGTTTTGGTCCCCTTATCTAAGGAAAGATATACTGACATTGGAGGCAGTTCAGAGAAGGTTCACTAGGTTGATCCCGAGTATAGAGGGATTTTCTTATGAGGAGAGGTTGAGTAGGTTGGGCCTGTATTCATTGGAGTTTAGAAGAATGAGAGGCGACCTTATTGAAACATATAAGATTCTTAGGGGGCTTGACAGGGTGGATGCTGAGAGGTTGTTTCCCCTCATGGGAGAGTGTAAGACCAGAGGACATAATCTCAGAGTGAGGGGTCGCCCATTTAAGACAGATGAGGGGGAATTTCTTCTCTCAGAGGGTAGTGAATCTGTGGAATTCTTTACTGCAGAGGTTGGGGCATTAAGTATATTCAAGGCTGAGATAGACAGATTTTTAATCAGTAAGGGAATCAAGGGTTAAGGGGAAAAGGCAGGAAATTGGAGTTGAGGATTTTCAGATCAGCCATGATCTCATTGAATGGCGGAGCAGACTCGATGGTGTGGATGGACTACTGCTCCTACACCTTATGGTCTTTACGGGGGTGGTTCAGTTTTGGTGGGAGGTGATTCAGTTTTGGGGGTGATTCAGCTTTTGGCGGGGGTGGGTGGTTCACTTTGGTGGGTGTGGTTCAGTTTTGGGGGATGGTTCAGTTTGGCGGATTGGGGGATGGCTCAGTTTTGGTGGATGGTTCAGTTTTGGCGGATGGTTCAGTTTTGGCGGATGGTTCAGTTTTGGGGGGTGGTTCAGTTTTGGGGGATGGTTCAGTTTGGCGGATGGCTCAGTTTTGGGGGATGGTTCAGTTTTGGCGGATGGTTCAGTTTGGCGGATGGCTCAGTTTTGGGGGATGGTTCAGTTTTGGCGGATGGTTCAGTTTGGCGGATGGCTCAGTTTTGGGGGATGGTTCAGTTTTGGTGGATGGTTCAGTTTTGGCGGATGGTTCAGTTTTGAGGGGGTGGTTCAGTTTTGGCGGATGGTTCAGTTTGGCGGATGGTTCAGTTTTGAGGGGGTGGTTCAGTTTTGAGGCGGTGGTTCAGTTTTGGGGGATGGTTCAGTTTGGCGGATGGTTCAGTTTGGCGGATGGCTCAGTTTTGGGGGATGGTTCAGTTTTGGCGGATGGTTCAGTTTGGCGGATGGCTCAGTTTTGGGGGATGGTTCAGTTTTGGCGAATGGTTCAGTTTTGGCGAATGGTTCAGTTTTGGGGGATGGTTCAGTTTTGGCGGATGGTTCAGTTTTGGCGGATGGTTCAGTTTGGCGGATGGTTCAGTTTTGAGGGGGTGGTTCAGTTTTGGGGAATGGTTCAGTTTGGCGGATGGTTCAGTTTTGAGGGGGTGGTTCAGTTTTGAGGGGGTGGTTCAGTTTTGAGGGGGTGGTTCAGTTTTGGGGGATGGATCAGTTTGGCAGATGGTTCAGTTTTGAGGGGGTGGTTCAGTTTTGAGGGGGTGGTTCAGTTTTGAGGGGGTGGTTCAGTTTTGAGGAGGTGGTTCAGTTTTGGTGGATGGTTCAGTTTTGAGGGGGTGGTTCAGTTTTGAGGGGGTGGTTCAGTTTTGGTGGATGGTTCAGTTTTGGTGGATGGTTCAGTTTTGGGGGATGGTTCAGTTTTGAGGGGGTGGTTCAGTTTTGAGGGGGTGGTTCAGTTTGGCGGATGGTTCAGTTTTGAGGGCGTGGTTTAGTTTCGGGAATGGTTCAGTTTGGGGGGGTGGTTTAGTTTCGGGAATGGTTCAGTTTGAGGGGATGGCTCAGTTTAGGGGGAGCAGTTCAGTTTGGGGGTCGGTTTAGTATGGAACTGCTATCTCACTGATTGTTCCCTTCATTCAGGGGGTTTAGTGGGATGGGGCAGGGGTGGAAACTGCTGTCACAATGGTTGTTCCCTTTATCTGGGTAGTGGGGAGGGGTTAGTGAGAGGGGGTGGGGTTTTAGTTTTGGGCGTGTGATTAGAATAGAAACTTCTGTCTCACTGATTGTTCCCTTTATCCAGTGGACAGATCAAGCTGGCGGATTTTGGTTTGGCCCGATTGTACAACTCGGAGGAGAGGTGAGTTGCTAAATGGTGTAATATTCACTCACTGTCTGTCGGTTCCCAGTCAAGGCACCATGGTGTGTATGAGAGCAGGAGCCAAGTATATAGCACTCTGAAATAAAAACAGGAAATGCTGGAAAAACTCAGCAGGCCTGGCAGCATTTGTGGAAAGAGAAACAAAGTTAACATTTTGAGTCCATATGACTTTTCTTCAGAGTTCTCTGGGTTATATTACCATGTGGGCACGGGATACTTTACATGGGGCCAGAGAGATTTTTAGTAATGGTGTTAATTGGTGCCTGCGCAGGTAGCCGGGCAACACTTGGTGCACCACAACTTGGGGGAGAGAATCTTACAGTAATGCTTATAAGCATTCCACAAAGGATCTGGGCTCTGACCAGCTACTGCCTGATGCTGTTCAGTGAAACCAAATGTTATGTTGAGCAAATTTATCCTTAATGTCTGTACCTCATTGTCTCTTCTCTATATCTTTGATGTAGAAGCTTACAGATTGTTAAGAGTTAAAAAAAAGCCTTGCATTAAATAGCCTGTGGGCGCCCCCTGCTACTGGATACAATATCCAACCCCTTCCACCTGTGGCTGCAGTGTTTCATCAACAGGACGAAATGCAGCAACTCGCCAAGTTTATTCCCCTGCACTTCCAAACCCCACCACCTCAACATCAAGACAGACACTAACAACAAAGTCTAAACTGGTTGCTTATTGAACACGTTGTTTGTCGGATTTTTCTGCTACGTTTATAGTTATGTCCCCTTGTCCTTGAATCACTTATAACCGTGTGCTAATGGTGTTGAGTTGGGAATTACAGCAATTTGACCAAGCTGCCATGAAGGAATAGTTGTGTATGTTCAAAGACAGGATGATGTCCCAGTTTGTTTTTGTGGATTGACGGAGGACAACAGGAGAGCTATGTGCAAACAGTATTGAGATACTTTTAACAGCCAGTTGGGAGTAGGGAAAGTCACAGGTCTTTTTTGAGGCTACAATGAGGAAAATCTCTTGAAGGAATATTGCTTAAATTCTTCTCACCGACCATTCCAGATAGGACTAGAAGTGACAGGAAGTGATCTACACTCGGGTGTTGACTCTTAACAATATTTGTAGATGACTTAGATGAAGGAATAGAGAGCCATTTATTTAAGTTTGCTGCTGACACTAAGCTAGGTAGCACAGTAAATACTATAGATTGGGGCAGAAAGTTGTAAAGGGACATTGATAGATTAAGTGAGATGGAAGAAATGGCAGATGGAGTTCAATGTTAGCAAGTGGGAGGTCATCCACTGTGGATCAAAGATAGATCAGAGTGTTTTCAAATGGCGCAAAGAAGAAGCACAGCTTGTGATCTGGATCTTGGTGTGCAGGGGACAGTTTCAAAGTTTGCGGATGATATGAAGCTTGGGAGTGTTGTAAACTGCGAGGAGGACGGTGTGGAACTTCAAAAGAACATAGACAAGTTGGTGGAGTGGGCAGATAGTTGGCGGATGAAGTTCAATGTGGAGAAGTGTGAGGTGATGCATTTTGGTAGTAAGAACATAGAGAGACAATATAAAATAAGGGATGAAATTTTGAAGGGGGTGCAGGAGCAGAAAGACCTGGGTGTATTTGTGCATAGATCGTCGAAGGTGGCAGGACAGATGGAGAGAGCATTAAATAAAGCAAATAGTATCCTGGGCTTTATTAATAGGGGCATAGAGTACAAGAGCAAGGAGGCCATGCTGAATTATATAAGACACTCATTAGACTTCAGCTGGGCACCACATAATAGGGAAGGATGTGAACACATTGGAGAGAGTGCTGAAGAGATTTACAAGAATGGCTCCAGGAATGAGAAACTTCAGTTACGAAGAAAGCAGTGGGGAAAATGCTAGGGTCTGTTATAAAAGATGTGGTAATGTAACACTTGGAAAGCATTAATGGGATTAGACAAAGTCAGCATGGGTTTATGAAAGGGAAATCATGCTTAACTAATCTACTGGAGTTTTTTGAGAATGTAACTAGTAGAATGGATAAGGGAGAACCAGTTGATGTGGTGTATTTGTATTTCAAGTAGGCTTTTGATAAGGTCCTACATCAGAAGCTAGTGGGCAAAATTAAAGCACATGGGATTGGGGGTAATATACTGGCTTGGATTGAGAATTGGTTGACAGATCGGAAACAGAGAATGGGAATAAATGGACCTTTTTCCGGGTGGCAGGCAGTGACTAGTGGTGTGCCACAGGGATCAGTGCTTGGGCCCCAGCTATTCACGATATATATAAATGACTTGGATGAGGGAACCAAATGCAATATTTCCAAGTTTGCTTACGACACAAAACTGGGCGGGGTTGAGAGTTGTGAGGAGGATGCAAGGAGGCTTCAGGGCGATTTAGACAAGTTGTGAGTGTAGGCAAACACATGGCAGATTGCAGTATAACATGGATAAATGTGAAGTTATACGCTTCGGTGTGAAAAACAGAAAGGTAGAGTATTATTTAAATGGTGATATATTGGGAAATGTGGATGTACAGAGGGATCTTGGTGTACTTGTACACCAGTCAACAAAAGTAAATGGCAGGTGCAGTAAGAAGTTAGGAAGGCAAATGGTATGTTGGCCTTCATTGCAAGAGGATTTGAGCTGAGAAGTAGGGATGTCTTACTGCAGTTATACAGTGAGACCACACCTGGAGTATTTCATGCAGTTTTGGTCTCCCTACCTAAGAAAGGATATACTTGCCATAGAAGGACTACAGCGAAGGTTCATTAGGCTGATACCGGGGATGTCAGGACTGTCATATGAGGAGAGATTGGTTCGACTGTATTCACTAGAGTTTAGAAGAATGAGAGGGCATCTGATTGAAACGTATAAAATTCTAACAGGGCTAGACAGACTGGATGCAGAGAGAACATTTCCCCTGATTGGGGAATCTAG
Organism: Cetorhinus maximus; assembly: GCF_964194155.1. Lineage (NCBI taxonomy): Eukaryota > Metazoa > Chordata > Chondrichthyes > Lamniformes > Cetorhinidae > Cetorhinus > Cetorhinus maximus. The sequence goes on along the minus strand of NC_135903.1, from coordinate 14,268,395 downwards.
AACCAGGGGCCACAGTCTCAGGACACGGGGCAGGCCTTTTAGGACTGAGATGAGGGAAAATTTCTTCACTCAGAGGGTGGTCAACCTGTGGAATTCTCTACCACAGAAGGCTGTGGAGGCCGGGTCACTGAATATATTCAAGAAAGAAATTGATTAATTTTTGGATATTAGGGGCATCAAGGGGTATGGAGAGAAAGCAGGAATATGGCGTTGAGATAGAGGATCAGCTATGATCATGTTGAAAGGCAGAGCAAGCTCGAAGAGCCAAATGGCCTACTCTTGCTCCTAGTTTCTATGTTTCTATAGATTGGAGAGGGAATGTTCTCCTTGGAGAGAAGAAAGCTAAGAGGAGATTTGATAGAGATGTTCAAAATCATGATGGGGCTGGACAGAGTAGATAGGGAGAAGCTCCCACTCGTTTAAGGATCAAGAACGAGAGGGCACAGATTTAAAGTGATTTGCAAAAAAAGCAAATGTGATGTGAGAAAAAACTTCTTCACACAACGAGTGGATCGGGTCTGGAATGCACTGCCTGTAAGTGTGGTGGAGGCAGGTTCAATCGAGGTATTCAAGAGGCCATTAGATGATCATTTGAATAGAAACAATGCAGGGGTACGGGGAAAAGGCAGGGCAATGGCATTTGGTCATAATGCTCATTTGGAGAGCTGGTGCAAACACAGTGGGCTGAATAGCCGCCTCCTGTGCTGTAAACATTCTGTGATTCTGTGTGCTGGTCATGTTCATTGTTTATCCTGGCTCAGTTATGCTTAAATTAGTGAACTGTTTCTGAGAGAGGCGGAGTTATACTGGAGTTAGTAACCTGCCCCTGAGTTTAGTAAACAGTTGCTGAGATTAGTAACCGGTCCCGGAGGTTAGTAACCGGTCCCGGAGGTTAGTAACCGGTTCCGGAGGTTAGTAACCGGTCCCGGAGGTTAGTAACCGGTCCCGGAGGTTAGTAACCGGTCCCGGAGGTTAGTAACCTGTCCCGGAGGTTAGTAACCGGTCCCGGAGGTTAGTAACCTGTCCCGGAGGTTAGTAACCGGCCGCAGAGGTTAGTAACCGGCCGCGGAGGTTAGTAACCTGTCCCGGAGGTTAGTAACCTGTCCCGGAGGTTAGTAACCGGCCGCAGAGGTTAGTAACCTGTCCCGGAGGTTAGTAACCGGTCCCGGAGGTTAGTAACCGGTCCCGGAGGTTAGTAACCGGCCGCAGAGGTTAGTAACCGGCCGCGGAGGTTAGTAAGTGGTCCCTGAGATTAGTAAGTGGTCCCTGAGATTAGTAAGTGGTCTTCAGGATAGTAACCAGTCCTGGTGATTTGTAACCCATCTCTGAGGTTCATGAACGGCCCCAGAGGTGAGTAACCGGCCCCTGAAGTTTGTAAATTTATATTGAAGTTACTAAACTGTTACTAAAGTTAGTAAAACGTTAATGGAGCTGACAGAGTGCTGATAGGATTGACAGTTAACAGTTCTCGCTTCTCTTTCTGTTACAAGCCGAATGTAGCTTATCTGCTCCAGGGCCAAAGATTTGGTTTCTTGTTCCTGACATACTGTGTATTTGGGGACTAAAGTAATGCTGTTCTGCTGTCAGTTGGTGACTTGGGGCTGGATGGTGTAAACTCTGTGCCCTGGATACTGTTAGCTTCGAGGATCAGAATAAGAAATAGGAGGAGTAGGCCATTCAGCCCTTAGAGCCCTCTCTGCCATTCACTGAGATCATGGCTGATCTTCTACTTCAAAACCATTTTCCTGCACTATCCCCATATCCTTGGATGCTCTTAATATGTAGAAATCTATCAGCCTTGAACATACTCAATGACTGAGCCTCCAAGGCGCTGAGAATTCCAAAGATTTGCCACCCTCTGAGTGAAGAAATTCCCCCTCAGCATTAAATCAGTATTACATTGTCTCCATGGTGGGGACAGGGAGCCACTTGCGGACCCCTTGAACCTTCTCATGGATCCTATGGGCCATGGCCCCGACTGAGACTGCCCTTGACATCAAGGCCACAATTGACAGAGTGTGGCATCAAGGAGCCCGAGCAAAACTGGGCTCAGTGGGAATCAGGGAAAACTGTCCACTGGTTGGAGTCATACCTAGCACAAAGGATGATGGTTATGGTTGCTGGAGGGCAATTGTCTCAGTCCCTGGATGTTGCTGCAGGAATTCCTCAGAGTAGTGTTCTCGATTCAACCATCTTCAACACCTTCATCAATGACCTCCATCTTAAGGCTAAAAATGGGGGTCTTCGCTGATGATTGCAAAATGTTCACCATTCACAACTCCTCAGATATTGAAGCAGTCCATTTCCTTATTCAGCAAGACCTGGAAAACACAAGAAATAGGAGCAGGAGTAGACCACATGGCCCGTCGAGCCATCCAATATGATCATGGCTGATCTTAGGCTTCAACTCCACTTTCCTGCTCGCTCTATATCCCTTAATTCTCTGAGAAATCAAAAATCTGTCTATTCCAGCCTTAAATGTATTCAACAATGGAGCATCCACAACCCTCTGAGTAGAGAATTCCAAATATTTGCAACCCTTTGAGGGAAGTAATTTCTCCTCATCTCAGTCCTAAAGCCCCTTATCCTGCGACTGTGCCCCTATTTTTAGATTCCCCAGCCAATGGAAACAATCTCTGTGTCTACCTTATCAAGCCCTGTCAGAATTTTGTAGGTTTCAATGAGGTTGCCTCTCATTCTTCTAAACCCCAGACAGCATAAGCCCAATTTACTTAGCCTCTCATCATCGGACAACCCACTCATCCCAGGGACCAATCCAGTGAACCTCCACTGTACCACCTCCAATGCAAGTATATCCTTTCTTAAATGTGAAGATCAAAACTGCACACAGTATTCCAGATGTGATCTCACTAAAACCCTGTACACTCCAACCCCCTTGCAATAAAGGCCATCATGCCATTTGCCTTCCTAATTGCTAGCTGCACCTGCATGCTAACTTTGTGTTCCTTGTGCAAACACACCCAAGCCTCTTTGAACATCAACACTTACAAGTTTCACACCTTTTAAAAAATATCCTGCTTTTTTGTTCTTAGAACCAAAGTGAGTAACTTCACACTTCCCCACATTATCTCCTCCTGCCATCTTGTTGTCCACTCACATAACCTGTCTGTATCTCTTTGCAGCCTCTCTGTGTCCTCCCCGCAGCTTACCTTTTAACCTAGCTTAGCAAATTTGGATACATTGCTCTCTGTCTCTTCATCTAAGTTATTAATATAGATTGTAAATAGTCGAGGCCCCAGTACTGATCCTTGCGGCACTCCACTATTCACTCCCTGCCAACTTGAAAAAGCCCTGCTAATGTCCACTCTCCATTTTCTATCTGTTAACCAATCCTCTAACCATGCTAATATATCACCCCCAACTCCATGAGTCCTTATCTTGCCTGTTAACCTTTTGTTTGCACCTTATCGAAAGCCTTTTGGAAATCCAGGTATACTACATTAACTGGTTCCCCTTTATCTGTTTAAAAATAAGGGGTGGCTTATTTAAAACAGAGATGAAGAGAAATTTTTTCTCTGAGGGTCATGAGTCTTTAGAACTCTCTTCCTCAAAAGGTGGTGGAAGCAGAGTCTTTGAATAATTTTAAACCAGAGGTAGGTACATTCTTGATAATTAAGAGGATAGGTGGGAATGTGGAGTTGAGGTTATAATCAGAACAGCCATGACCTAATTGGATGGTAGAGCAGGCTTGAGAGATCAAGTGGCTTACCCCTGCTCCTAATTCGTATGTTCTTATATATGTATCTACCCTACTAGTTATATCCTCAAGAAACTCATAAATTTGTCAAACAGGATTTCCCAATTGTAAAACCATGTTGATTTGTTCTAATTTTTTGCTTTTTGAAGTGCATTGTAAAGACTTCTTTAACAATAGATTCCAGCGTTTTCCCAACAACTGATGTGAGGCTAACTGGCCAGTGGTTCAGTCTTTTCTCTCTCCCTCCCTCCTTTCTTGAAAATTTGTGTAACATTTGCCAACTTCCAATCTGATGGGGTGTTCCTGAATCTAAGGAATTTTGGAAAATCATAGCAAGCACATCCACTATCTCTGCAGCTCTTTTAGAAACCGAGGGTGTAGGCCATCAGGTCCTGGGGATTTGTCGGATTTTAGTCCCTCAAGTTTCGCCAATGCTTTTTCTCTCCTGATATTAGTTAGCTTAATTTCCTCACCCTGTTTAACCACTAGGTTACTGTCTATTTCTGGTATGAAACTTTTGTTTTCTACTGTGAAGACAGATGCCCAATATTTGTTTAATGTCTCTGCCATTTCCTCATTCCCCATGATAACTTCTTCTGTCTCTGAGTCTCTGCTTCTGAAGGGTTTATGTTTACTTTAGCTACTCTCTTCCTTTTTATATACTTATAAAAGCTCTTACAATCTGTTTGTACATTCCTGACTAGTTTACTCTCATATTCTATTTTATCTCTTTTTATCAACTATTTTGGTGGTCCTTTGCTGGCTTCTAAAACATTCCCAATCGTCAGCCTTGCTCCTGTTTTTTGCAACATTTTTAGCCTCTTCTTTTAACCTTATGCTATCCTTAACTTCGTGAGTGAGCCACAGATGGGTCTTTCTTGCTGAATTTTTGTTTTTCAATGGAAAGTAATTTTTGTTGAAGATTTTGATTTGTTTCTTCAAATATTTCACTGTTCATTTACCTTCATACCTTTTAGTCTATTTATCCAATTAACCTTAGCCAGTTCTCCTCTCATACCTATGTAATTGGCTTTGTTTAAGTTTACGATTCTTGTTTGTGATTGGAGTATGTCACTTTCAAACTTAACATTGGATTCAATGGCATTCTGATCACTATTTCCCAGTGGATCTATTACCACAACATTACTAATTAACTCTGCATCATTACACAATACTAGATCTAAGATAACTTTATCCCTAGTTGATTCCACAACGTATTGCTTCAAGAAACTGCCACAAAAACATTTGACAAACTCATCTTCTGGACCACTCTTGCCAATTTTATTGTTTCAGTCTATATGAAGATTAAAGTCCCCCATAATTATTACATTGTCTTTGTTACAAGCTCCAATAACCCTGCCCAATGGTTTAACTGTAGTTAGGGGGGCCCATAAATTACTCCCACCAGTTTTTTCTGACTCTTGCTATTCCTAATTTCCACCCATATCAATTCTACTTCATGACATTTGTGGCGTGACATTGGGCTGATCAGTGGCAAGTAACATGTTGTGGAGTTGAGGTTACAATCAGATCAGCCATGATCTTATTGAATTGTGAAGCAGGCTCAAGGGGCCGAGTGGCCTACTCCTGCTCCTAGATCATACGTTTGTATGCCACAAAAGTTCCACAAGAGATAATCTAACTATCTCCTCTTGATATTCAATGACATTACCATATCTGAATCCTGCACCATCAATATCCTGAGGGTTACCACTACCCAGAAACTGAACTGGACCAGCTGTAAAAATACTGTGGCTACAAAAGCAGGTCAAAGGTTAGGAATCCTGCAGCGAGTGGCTCACCTCCCGACTTTGCAAAGCCTGTCCAGCATCTACAAGACACAAGTCAGGAGTGTGATGGATAACTCTCCACTTGCCTGGATGTGTGCAACTCCAACAACAGACAAGAAGCTTGCCACCATCCAGGACAAAGCAGCCCACTTGATTGGCACCCCATCCACCCTTAAACATTCACTCCGTCCACCACCAAAGCACAGTGGCAGCAGTGTGTACCATCTACAAGATGCATTGGAGCAACTCACCGAGGCTCCTTCAACAGCACCTTCCAAACCCATGATCTCTACCACCTAGATGGGAAGGGGCAGCAGATACATGGGAACACCACCACCTGGAAGTTCCCCCCAAGCAACTCACCATTTTGACTTGGAAATATATCGCCGTTTCTTCACTGTCACTGGGTCAAAATCTTAGAACTCCCTCCCTAACAGCACTGTGGATGTACCTACATCACATGGACTACAGCGGTTCAAAAAGGCAGCTCACCATCACCTTCTCAAGGGCAACTAGGGATGGGCCATAAATGCTGGTCTAGTCAGCGTTGCCCACATTCCATGAACAAATAAATTAATTAAACCTTGTATAGACTAGTCTTGTTTTCTCTTGAATATAAAAGATTAAAGGGTGATATAATTGATGTGTTTAAGATGATTAATAGATTTGATAGGGTAGATGGAGGGAAAATATTTCCTCTGGTGGATGATTCCAGAACTGGACGCAGAACCTTAAAATGAGAGCCAGGCCATTCAAGGGTGATGTCAGGAAGAACTTCTTCACATAGGGGAGTGGAAGCCTGGAACTCTGTCCCCCATTAAGCTATTGAGGTTGGAGGTCAATTGAAAATTTCAAAACTGAAATGAATAGTGTCCACGCACATTCCTTGAATGGCCACTTCCATTGGGGCCCTCAGATTACATAATGTTGCTGCCGCTGCTCAGTTCAGATCAACTGGAGCCGAAACTGAGACCTTGACACTGATGCAGATAAAAGCAGAGGTTTCCCAACCTGTATTATGACAGTTTGATGACAGTTATGTTGCTGGCCAGTTACAGCGTTGCTGCCCACATTAATCTGATAAACTCCACCTGGATTAGTGAATTTTTCATTTCCCACATTGAAACTGTGAGTCAGATCACTGAATTGAAACCCAATTATCTTTGATTTTGAGGCAGTTTTTTCTTTTCCATGACTTCTTGGATGTGTATCATCTGGAAGCTGTTGGGAGAGTAACCTTTACTTGTTCTTTGATGGACAAAAATCTGAAGTTGGGAGCTGGGCCTAAGTTGTTGACATAGAACATTGCCTGATGTTAGCTGCGTTCTGACCCATTTATAGATGTCACAACTTCTGTGACCTGAAGTAGCCTCATGTTAAATAAACATTCGGATTGATCCAGGCAGATTCACAGCTGCACCTGCCTCATGTCACAGCACGAATATTCCACACGGGAACAGCATGAGAGCATCTGCAGGCAAAGGAGCAATACGTGCCCAAGGAGTGGCCATGTAAATGGGGCACTCAGGGAAACCTCAGTTAAAAACTTAACAAATGTTCCAAGTCTATTAGAAATTAAAATCCTCACTGTGCTGAAAGCTGTGAGACATTTGCACCTGGGTTTTCACACTAAAAAGCCTGCAAGGCTTCAATTGTTTTGACCCTGACTGGAACATTTAATGGAGTTGACTAATGCAACACCAAGAAATCCAGGCTGCACAGTACTCTGGTTACACTCGGATTGCACTCTGGTCGCGCTCGGATTGCACTCTGGCTACACTTGCATTGTGCTCTGATTGCACTTGGATTGCACTCGGTTGCGTTCCGGTTATGCTCGTATTGCGCTCTGGTCACGCTCAGATTGCGCACCTGTTGCGCTCGGGTCGCACACCGGCCACACTTGGATTGCACTCCGGTCACGCTCTGACTGCAGCCCGTTTCTGGTGGCGGGTAAAACACAATGGTTTCTTTGTGCTTTGAACTTTGTGATGTTAGCATTATTGTAGAATATTGCTGCTTTGTTCAGAGTGACACACTTCAATGCTCCAACTTTTGTTTCCTAGCCGTCCGTACACTAACAAAGTCATCACACTGTGGTACCGCCCACCGGAATTGCTGCTGGGGGAGGAACGATACTCTCCAGCCATCGATGTTTGGAGCTGTGGGTAAGTGCAATGTGTGTTGTTCTGAAGACTATACATGGCACTGGCACAATTGCTGAATTATCCTTGTTCAAATTATTTTACAGTTTATTATTTCATAGAGCCCAAAGCAAAATCAGAACAGCTATGATGCTGTTTGCAATAAAAAGGCAAAAGGGGCTGAGATTCAATACTGCGGAGGATGGAGGAGAGCAGGAAACACTAGAATGGTACTGCAGAGAGAGGGGAGAGTGAGAGGCTTGGTGTTGTGAGCTCCTGTCATAGATCACATGAATGGAAATAATATGCCATACAGTAAGTGACTGATACCAAGAGGAAGAAGCTGTAAAAAGAAGAGATAATGTAGGTCAGAGGATTGGGGGAGAAGCAAGTATTTGGAATAGAAGTTTGAGGATGGAAAATAGGAATCTTCAAACAGAGATAATTTAAACAAGTCAAATGAGAGAACAGGTGAGGGTTCATCCCTTGATGCAAGCAGCAGAAAATGATATTGTTTTTATGTGAAAAGTGAATTAATTCTTTTTTCCTGCTTTTGTTATATCTGAGGTTTGGCGCACAGTGAAATTCCATAGTTATAAGAAAGCTTCCCTGGTTTAAAAAGAAATTCTGCAATAAATTGTAGGTGTTAGCAACTTCCTAAAGCTATCTGTACCGCTGGAATTATGTCTGATTACTGTGAGCTGGGGACTTGGTGCAACCTAGACGCGTGCGCGTGTGTGCAAGCTGTGGCCTGAGTGTAATCTGGGGACCTGCATGTGAGCTTTGGGCATGCGTGCATGCAAGCTGGGAACATGTGCATGCGAGCTGGGGGCCTGCATGCTTCTGAGCTGGAGGCCTGTGTGTGATCATATTGCTAACTCAGTCTGTTCTGTTTGCAGGTGTATCCTTGGGGAACTCTTCACTAAAAAGCCAATCTTTCAAGCCAATCAGGAGCTGGCGCAGCTTGAACTCATCAGGTAGTGAATGAATTTAAGATGTTCTGTTGGTGATTGAGAGATAACCATTGCTAATTCATTTAATTGCACAGGGTTGCCCCTGTTCGATCAGTATTTATTATTGACAATGTCCCAACTGTTGCTTGAAGGGGCAAGTAAAAATTTGAGTGACAGTACACCCATCAAGTCATCTTTTCCTCTGTGATGTTATCTTGATGGTTCCATGACTTCATGTTGATTGGCCCCTTATCCTGAGACAGTGGCCCTGTGTTCTAGATTCCCCAGCCAGAGGAAACAACCTCTCAGTGTCTAGCCTGTAAAGCCCTTTCAAAATCTTATGTGTTTCAATGAGATCACCTCTCATTCTTCTAAACTCCAGAGCATATATACCCAATTTACTCACTGACTCATCCCAGGAACCAACCTAGTGAACCTTTGCTGTACCTCTTCCATTGCAACTATATCAAATGTAGGTCCCTTACAGTCTGAAACAGGAGAATTTATAATAGAGACCAAGGATATGGCAGAGCAATTAAACAACTACTTTAGCTCTTTCTTCACAGAGGAAGACACAAATAACTTCCCAGGAATACTAGGGAACCAAAAGTCTAGTGAAAAGGAGGAATTTAAGGAAATCACGATTACTTAAAAAGCAGTGCTGGAGAAATTAATGGGACTGAAAACCGATAAACCCCCAGGACCTGATAATCTACATCTCAGGGTACCAAAGAAGGTGACCTTGGAAATAGTGGATATGTTGGTTGTGATCTTCCAAAATTCTGTAGGCTCTGGAACAGTCCCTGCAGGTTGGAGGGTGGCAAATGTAACCCCACTATTTAAATAAGGAGGGAGAGAGAAAACAGCGAATTACAGAGCAGTTAGCGTAACATCAGTGGTAAGGAAAATGCTAGAGTCTGTTATAAAGGATGTGATAACAGGACACTTAGAAAATATCAACGGGATTGGACAAAGTAAACATGGATTTATGAAAGGAAAATCATGTTTGACAAACCTACTGGAGTTTTTTTGAGGACGTAACTAGCAGAATAATTAAGGGAGAACCGGTGGATGTGGTTTATTTGGATTTTCAGAAAGCTTTTGATAAAGTCCCACATAAGAGGTTAGTGTGCAAAATTAAAGTACATGGCACTGGGGGTTAATATATTAGCATGGATTGAGAATTGGTTAGCAAACAGGAAACAGAGTAGGAATAAATGGGTCTTTTTCGGAGTGGCAGGCAGTAACTAGGGTACCACATAGATCAGTGCTTGCGCCCCATCTAATCACAATATAAATCAATGATTGGATGAGGGAACCAAATGTAATATCTCCAAGCTTGCTGACAGCATGAAACAGGGTGGGAATATGAGTGGTGAGGAGGGTATTAAGAGGCTTCAAGGTGATTTAGACAGTTTGAGTGAGTGCGCAAATACATGGCAGATGCAGTATAATGTGGATAAGTGTGAAGTTATCCGCTTTGGTAGGAAAAACAGAATGGCATAGTATTATTTAAATGGTGAAGGATTGGGAAATGTTGATGTACAAAGGGACCTGGGTGTCCTTGTATACCAATCACTGAAAGCAAGCATGCAGGTACAGCAAGCAGTTAAGAAGGCAAATGGTATGTTGGCCTTCATTGTGAGAGAACTTGAGTACAGGAGCAAGGATGTCTTACTGCAGCTGCACAGAGCCTTGGTAAGACCACACCTGGAGTGGTGTGTGCAGTTTTGGACTTGCCTAAGAAAGAATATACTTGCCATAGTGGGAGTGCAACGAAGGTTCACCAGCCTGATTCCTGGGATGGCAGGATTATCGTATGAGGAGAAATTGGGCCGATTAGGCCTGTATTCACTGGAGTTCAGAAGAATGAGAGGGGATCTCATTGAAACTTAGAAAATTCTGACTGGGCTGGACAGACTAGATGCAGGGATTATGTTTCCTCTGTCTGGGGTGTCTAGAATAAGGGGTCACAATCTCAGGATACGGGGCAAGCTATTTAGGACTGAGATGAGGAGAAACTTCTTCACAGAGGGTGGTGAATCTGTGGAATTCTCTGCCACAGAGGACTGTGGAGGCCAAGTCACTGAATGTGTTTATGAAGGAGATGGATTTCTAGACTCTAAGGGCATCAAGAGGTATGGGGAGAGAGCGGGAGTATGGCATTGAGATAGAGGATCAGTCATGATATTGAATGGCGGAGCAGGCTCGAAGGGCTGAAACACCCACTCCTACTTTTCTGTTTCTATCCTTCATTAGAGAAACTGCGCACAGTACTCCAGGTATGGTCTCACCAAAGCCCTGTACAATTATAGTAAGACTTGCTTATTATTTTACCCCTATCCCCTTGCAGTTAGAGCCCAATATGCCATTTGCCTTCCTAATTGTTTGCTGTACCTGCATGCTGACATCTCTGTTTGCTCCTTGTATGAGTATACCCAAGTCCCTTTGAACATCAACATTTACAGTTTAAAGTTTTGCGCCTTTTAAAAATATTCTGTTTTTCTATTCTTACTACCAGAGTGAATAACCTCACACTCCCCACATTATAATCCATCTGCCACTTGCTTAACCTGTTTATATTTCTTTGCAGTGTCTTTGTTTCCTCTTCACAGCTTTCATTCCCAACTAGTTTACATCATCAGCAAATATAGATATGTTACTGTTGGTCTTTTCACCTAAGTCATTAATATAGATTTCAAGTAGCTGGCACCACATCCACAAACATTCACTCCCTCTACCACTGACGCAATGTAGCAGCAGTGTGTACCATCTACAAGATGCACCATAGGTAGCACCTTCCAAACTCAAGACCACTACCATCTAGAAGGACAAGGGCAGCAGATAGATGGGAACACCACCACCTGGAAGTTCCCCTCCAAGTCACTCACCATCCTGACTTGGAAATATATCGGCGTTCCTTCACTGTCAAAATTCTGGAACCCCCTCCCTAACAGCACTGTGGGTGTACCTACACCACATGGACTGCAGTGGTTTAAGAAGGCAGCTCATCACCACCTTCTCAAGGGCAACTAGGGATGGGCAATAAATGCTAGCCCAGCCAGTGACGCCCACACCCCATGAATGAATAAAAAAAAAAGCACCTAGCACTGGTCCTTGCAGCACTCCACTAGTCACAGCCTACCAACTTGAATATGCCTAGTTTATCCCTACTCTTTGCTTCCTGACCATTAACCAATCCTCTACCTGTGCTAATATATTAGATTTAACTCCATGAGTTGTTATCTTGTGTATTAACCTTTTATGTGTTTGTGACAGTCCTCATACATGAAATGAAAAAAGTTAGCATGGTGGTGCAGCAAGTATTGTGTGCAGTTCTGGAATCCGCATTATAGGAAGGATGTGATTGCACTAGAGAAAGTGCAGAGGCAGGATGTTGCCTGGGCTGGAGAGTTTTATTTATGAGGAGAGATTGGATAGACTGGGGTTATTTTCCCTGGAGCAGAGGAGATTGAGGGGGGACATGATTGAGGTGTATAAAATTATGAGGGGCATAGATAGGGTAGACAGGATGGAACTTTTCCCCTTAGTGGAGGGATCAATAACCAGGGGGCATAGATTTGAGGTAAGCGGCAGGAGGCTTAGAGGGGATGTGAGGAAGAATTTTTTCACCCAGAGGGTTGTGGGAATCTGGAACTCACTGCCTGAAAAGGTGGTAGAGGCAAAAACCCTCATAACATTTAAGAAGTATTTGGATGTGCACTTGCGATGCCATGGCATATGAGGCGATGGGCCTAGTGCTGGAAAGTGGGATTAGAATAGTTCGGTACTTGTTTGACCGGCGCAGACTCGATGGGCTGAAGGGCTTTTTTCTGCGCTGTTGGCCTCTATGACTCTATGTGGCACCGTATAAAGGTATATATTGAATACCTTTTGGAAATCCAAGTATTCGTTTGGTCATATAAAATTTGAGTATTGCTGGAAAAAGAGACTTTTTTGTCAAAGCTTTTTGTCTTGCACTCATCAGGATAATTTGCAAGAAAATACCAATGTCAGGAGAAATAACATATTTACCCTGTATGAGAAGACAGTGTTGATTGGTTGGCAAGTGGACTCTGATTGGTAGAGGCGTTGCCATGGAGAATGCACCATGAGAATGGCGACTGACAGTTATGAATTTCAGTGCCAGTGTGATGCTAGGTATGTAGGCTGTACGTCCCAAATTTGGCGGATTGTATCAAACAGCATGTCCCTTCCGCTGTTCACAACGGGCAAGGTATGACTGTACCCATCCAGCCCGTGCTTGCAAAATTCAAAACACAGTGTCCAACATTAGATGTGATTCTGTAATTGGACAACATTTGCTAAATAATCCTCAGTGTGCTAAGAATTATACTGACAACCAATTTAAGATTGTTAGCGTGGCGCATTTGCATGTATTGGAAGCTACATAAATTAATGTACAGGGCCCTGTACTTCACAGAAAGAATATGTACACACATTGTGCCTGTTTCAGCTACGCAAAATAAGTGACAGACATTCGCTGATTCACTCCCCAGGGAAATGTCTTCACCAATCAGAGTCAAGCTGCCTCGTTTAAATCTCAAACATGCTGGGCAGTTAACTGTCGGTCACCATCAACTGGTGTGTTCTCCATGGCAACGTCTCTACCGATCAGAATCCACGTGTTAATCAATCAGCACTCTCCTCTCATACTGTATAAATACGTTGTTTCTCCTGACATTGGTATTTTCTTGTGAATTGCCCTGATGAGTACAATATAAAAAGCTTCGACCAAAAAAGTCTCTTTTTTCAGGAAAAATCCAAGTATATTACATTTACTGGTTCACCTCTATCCATTATAGTAGTCAAAAATCTCTTAATAAATTTGTCAAATATGATATCCCTTTCATAAAACCATGTTGACTTTGCCTAATCATACTGCGATATTTTTTAAAGTTTCTTTTATTCATTCATGGAATGCGGGCACTGCTGGCCAGGATTTATTGCCCATCCCTAGTTGCCCTTGAGAAGGTGGTGGTGACCGCCATCTTGAACCGCTGCAGTCCATGTGGTGTCAGGGAGGGAGTTCCAGGATTTTTACCCAGCGACAGTGAAGGAACGGCAATACATTTCCAAGCCAGAATGGTGTGTGGCTTGGATGGGAACTTCCGGATGGTGGTGTTCCCATGTATCTCCTGCCCTTGTCCTTCTAGATGGTAGCAGCTATGGCTTTGAAAGATGCTGTCTGAGGAGCCCTAGTGAGTTCCCACAGTGCACCTTGTAGATGGTACACACTGTTGCTACTGTGCGTCGGTGGTTGAGGGAGTGAATGTTTGTAGATGGCGTGCCAATCAACTAGGCTGCTTTGTCCTGGATAGTGTCAAGCTTCTTGAGTGTTGTGGGAGCTGTACTCATCCAGGCAAGTGGGGAGCATTCCATTACACTCCTGACTTGTGCTTTGTAGATGGTGGACAGGCTTTGGGGAGTCAGGAGGTGAGTTACTCGTCACAGGATTCCTAGCCTCTGACCTGCTCTTGTAGCCACATTATTTATATGGCTAGTCCAGTTCAGTTTCTGGTCAATGGTAACCCCCAGGACGTTGATAGTGGAGGATTCAGTGATGGTAATGTCATTGAATGTCATGGGGAGTTGGTTAGATTCTCTCTTGTTGGAGATGGTCATTGCCTGGCAGTTGTGTGCATGAATGTTACTTGCCACTTGTCAGCCCAAGCCTGGATATTGTCCAGGTCTTGCTGCATTTAGACATGGACTGCTTCAGTACCTGAAGAGTTGCGAATGGTGCTGAACATTGTGCAATCATCAGCGAACATCCCGCACTTTTAACCTTATAATGAAGTAAGGTCACTGATGAAGCAGCTGAAGATGGTTGGGCCGAGAACACTACCCTGAGGAACTCCTGCAGTGATGTCCTGGAATTGAGGTGATTGACCTCCAACAACCACAACCATCTTCCTTTGTACTAGGTATGACTCCAACCAGTGGAGAGTTTTCCACCAGATCCCCATTGACTCCAGTTTTGCTGAGGCTCCTTGATGCCACACAGTCAAATTCTGATGTCAAGGGAAGTGACCCTCATCTTACCTCTGGAGTTCAGCTCTTTTGTCCATATTTGAACCAAGGCTGTAAGGAGATCAGGAAGTGAGTGACCGTGGTGGAACCCAAACTGAGCAACAGTGAGCAGGTTATTGCTAAGCAAGTGCTGCTTGATAGCACTGTTGATGACCCCTTCCATCGCTTTACTGATGTTCGAGAGTAGAGTGATGAGTGCGGTAATTGGCCGGACTGGATTTGTCCTGCTTTTTGTGTACTTGACATACCTAGGCAATTTCCCACATGGTCAGGTCATTGCCAGTATTGTAGCTGTACTGGAACAGCTTGGCAAGGAGTGAGGCAAATTCTGGAGTACAAGTCTTCAGTGCTATTGCCGGAATATTGTAAGGGCCCACAGCCTTTGCAGTATCCAGTGCCTTCAACCTTTTCTTGATATCACGTGGACTGAATCAAATTTGCTGAAGACTGGAATCCGTGGTGCTGGGGGCCTACGGAGGAGGCCAAGATGGATCATCCACTCGGCACTTCTGGCTGAAGATTGTTGCAAATGCTTCAGCCTCATCTTTTGCACTGAAGTGCTGGGCTCCCCCATCATTGAGGATGGAAATATTTGGGCATTGTTAAGACTTTCTTAATTAGGTGGAGATGATGGCACAGTGGTAATGTCACTGGACTAGTAATCCAGAGATCCAAGCAAATGCTGTGGGACACGGGCTCAGATCCCACCACGGCAGCCAGTGGAACTTAAATTCAATTGATAAATCTCGAATTGAACTCTAGTCTCAAGCTAGTAATGGTGAGCATGACACCTATCATTGATTGTTGTAAAAACCCACCTGGTTCATTAATGTCCTTTAGGAAAGGAAACCTGCCATCCTTACCTGGTCTGGAGTACATGTGACTCCAGACCCACAGCAATGTGGTTGATTCTTAACTACCCTCTGAAATGGCCTAGCAAGCCACTCAGTTCTAGAGTAATAGCAATAAGTGCTGGTCTTGCCAGTGACGCCCACATCCTATAAAAGAATAAAAAAGATTCCAGCAGTTTCCTGATGACTGATGTCAGTCAGGCTTCGTTTTTTAAATTTATTCTTTCATGGGGTGTGGGCGTCTCTGGCTAGGACAGCATTTGTTACCCAACCCTAATTGCCCTTGAGAGGTAGCGGTGAGCTGTCGTTCCCTGTTTTCTCTCTTCCTCCTTGAATAGTGGAGCTATAATTGCTATCTCATTGAAACTTTCAGAATTCTTACAGGGCGTGACAGGGTAGATGTAGATAAGATGTCTCTCCTGGCTGGTGGAGTAGATGATCAGCCATGATCTGAATGAATGGCAGAGCAGGCTCGAGAGGCCGAATGGCCTACTCCTGCTCTTATGTTCCTATGTTAACTTCCAATTTGCTGAGACCGTTATTGCATCCT
Organism: Cetorhinus maximus; assembly: GCF_964194155.1. Classification (NCBI taxonomy): domain Eukaryota; kingdom Metazoa; phylum Chordata; class Chondrichthyes; order Lamniformes; family Cetorhinidae; genus Cetorhinus; species Cetorhinus maximus. The sequence continues at coordinate 14,252,338 of NC_135903.1, read as the reverse complement.
GGGAATTTTTGAAAATCATAACCAACACATCCACTATCTTTGCAGCTATCTCTTTTAGAACCCTAGGATGAAGGCCATCAGGTCCTGGGGCTTTGTTGGTTTTAGTCCCAATATTTTTTTCTCTGTTGATAGTAATTATCTTAATTAAATAGTCACTTGGTAGTACAGAACTTGAGTATTGCTGAAAAAAGAGACATGCTGTCGAAGCATTTTGTCTTGCACTCATCAGGCCAGATGCAAGAATACCAAATTTCAAAGGAAACAACAGTTTATACTGCCTGAGAAAAGGGCGCTAACTTGTTGGCAAGTTGACTCTGATTGGTCGAGGCATTGCCATGGAGAATGCACCAGGGAACAATACCCAGGCTTTTGTTTAATTCAAAAAAAATGGTGTAATGCCTGGACATGTTCCTTTTGTCTGCAGAGGATAAGCCCCCATGTATGATTATATGTAGTTTCTAGCAAGCATAAGTGAGCCTCATTGTGAGCCCGACTGATAATGTTAATTTGGTTGTTAGTGTAATTCTTAGCATGCTTGGGATTGTTCAGCAAGTGTTGGCCAATCGCAGAATCACATCTAATATTATTATCTGGGTTTTTCTTGCATGGGCTGGTTGATTACGGTCAATACGCTACCTGTTGCGAGCAGCCAAAGAGATGTGCTGTTTGATACAGCAGCCAGTCATAGGGATGTACTGCCTACATACCTGGCATCACAGTGGAACTCATATACCACATTACTCATTTGTGTAGTAGGCAGAACATCTTTTTGGCTTGACGGCAGCATCTGTTAGTGGAGAATACCACTTCTGTTGCTGCTGCATAGTAGCAGCATGAAACGGCAAACTTCACCTGTTGCTCAAATATTTAGGTACAAGGTAATTTGAGGTAGACTGGGCACTTTTCATGTCCAAAAGTGGTGACCTTAGGCCCATTCGTGAGTATGCGCTATACATAGTGAGCAATGATCTGATTGGGGTAGCCATTATCCTGCAGTATTGCTTTGATGTGCCCTATTTCACCATCAAGCTTGCAAGATGTGCAAATGGCTATTTATGAGGTTGCCGATTAGGCCAATCTTACAGCACGTGGAACTGTAGGAATCCAAACACACACATTCATCTGTGAAGGTAGGCTTGAGGTAGATGGTGGTAGAGAACCTGTTAGCGGATTGCTCAACTAGCACATCAAAGAAAGGATGCTCGCTAAATGCGCCATTTTAAAGATGAGTCTGAGTGCAGGGTGGAGCGCATTAAGGTGTAAAAGGAAATTCTTATATGCAGCTGCAGATTCAAATATAGCAAACATATCATCTGCGTATCGGAAATATGCAAGGGATGCGAGGTTAGGGGTCATTCCACCGAAAATGTGTTTCTCGTGGATACCGATGAGAATGACAGCCTTTTCAGTGACACCTCACATTCCTCACTCTATTTCTGATATGTAATTTGTGTCTTCTATTGTGAAGATAGACACAGAATATTTGTTCAATGTCTGCCATTTCCTCATTCCCCATGATAGTTGCTCCTGTCTCTGCTTCTATGGGGCCAACATTTTCCTGCTTTTTATACACTTGTAAAAGTTCTAACAACACAGCCTATGATGAGTGTATATTTGCTACAAGTATTCTTTGCGAGGCCATACACATGACACTTGCATGCTGACAGTTGGACCATTGTGGTTGATTTCCTAACCACACCAAGTGGGGGCTTGTTTTGCCAAGTAAATATTAGTCACTTCTCTGGCATCATTGAAAGAATGAATGATTTATGAAAGGTTTCACTGAGGTGTTTCTGGTTGGAGATGATCATTCTGTTCTGTGCTTTTGTTTTCTCAGTCGATTATGCGGAAGCCCTTGTCCTGCTGCTTGGCCTGATGTCATTAAACTGCCGTATTTTCACACGATGAAACCGAAGAAGCAATATCGGAGACGCCTTCGTGAAGAGTTTGCATTGTAAGCTTCAATAACAGTCAATGTGACAGCAGGAGTTCAGTGCAATGGATGTTAAACCTGTCATTGGGAGTGTCTCAAGGGAGCAGTGTAAAGGGAGCTTTACTCTGTATGTAACCCTGTGTTGTAGCTGTCCTGGGAGTGTTTGATGGGGACAGTGTAGAGGGAGCTTTACTCTGTATCTAACCCCATGCTGTATCTGCCCTGGGAGTGTTTGATGGGGACAGTGTCAAGGGAGCTTTACTCTGTATCTAACCCCGTGCTGTATCTGACCTTGGAGTGTTTGATGGGGACAGTATGAATAAAGATTTATTCTATATCTTAGAATCACGAATTACAGAATGGTTACAGCACTGAAGGAGACTGTTTGGCCCCGTCCATGTCAGCTCTCTACAAGAGCAACTTAGGTGGTCCCAATACCCAGTCCTTTCCCCAAAACACTGCCAGTTTTTTTCTCACCAGGTACTTATCCATTTCCCTTTTCAAACCTATGATTAAATCTGCTTCCACCACACTCTCAGGCGGTGCATTCTAGATCCTAACCACTTGCTGGATAAAAAGCTTTCTTCCCATTCTGCCATTGGTCTTTTGACATTCACCTTATATCAGTGTCATCTGGTTCTTCACACTTCTGTCAATGGAAACAGTTTTTCTGTATCTACTCTGTCTAGACCTCTCATGATTTTGAAAACCCCTATCAAACCTCCTTTCAACCTTCTCTAGGGAGAACAACCCCAGTTTTTTCCTGTCTATCCACATAACTGAAGTCCCTCATCTCTGGTACAATTCTTGTAAATCTTTTCTGCACTCTCTCCAATACTTTCACACCCTTCCTAAAGTGTGGTGCCCAGAAGTGGACACACTACTCCAGTTCAGGCAAAATCAGTGTAAAGGTTCATTATAACTTCCATGTTTTTTACTCTATGCCTTTATTTATAAAGCCCAGGATCGCCAATTCCTTTTAATCACTTTCTCAAACTGCCCTGCCATCTTCAACGATTTGTGCACATATAACCCCCCAGTTTCTGTGCTCTTGAACCTCCTTTAGAATTGTGTACTTTATTTTATATTGCCTGACCTCGTTCTTCCTGCCAGAATATATCATTTCATACTTCTCTACAATAAATTTCATCTGCAAAGTGTCTGCCTATCCGGCAGGCTGTATATTTCTTCTTGAAGCTTATCACTATCTTTCTCACAGTTCACAATTCTTCCATGTTTTGTATCATCTGCAAATTTTTAAATTATGCTCTGTATACCCAAATCTCGATCATAAATCTATATGTCAAGAAAAGCAGTGGTCCTAGTACTAATCCCTGGCAAACTCCACTGTATACATTCCAGTAGACCAAAAAATTCACCATTACCCAGTCTTTCCTATCACTCAGCCAGTTTTGTATCCATGCTACCACTATATCTCTTATACTATGAACTTCAGCTTTGCTGGCAAGCCTGTTATTGGCACTTTATCAAACGCTTTTTGGAAGTCCATGTACACCTATTACCCTCAGCCACATTACCCTCTTCAGCCTTCTCTGTTATCTTTTCATAAAACTCAATCAAGCTAGTTAAACATGGTTTGTCTTTAACAAATCCCTGCTGGGTTTACTTAATTAATTCACATTTGTCCATTTAACTGTTAATTTTGTCCCAGGTTAGTATTTCTAAAAACTTTTCTACAACAAGGTTAAACTGACTAGCCTGTAAAGTTCAGTGGACACTCTGAGCCAGTGGGCACTCCAGTGAAGGTCAGTGGGCTCTCGGCTCAAGGAAAGTGAGGCAATAATCTGAATTTAAAAATTAACATTTGTCACACTGTACAGTAAAGATGCTTAAATCTGAGTTATTTTGTGTGCATTCCAGTGACAGTTCTTCCAATTATTGCTCAAGTCATCTTTGTAGCTCACACCTCTGCCTGATCAGAGCAGCATCGTAACAGTTTAATGCAGCCCAGCTGCTGGCCTTCTCACACCTGGGAGAGGTACAGCACGGGGTTAGATACAGAGTAAATCTCCCTCTACACTGTCCCCATCAAACACTCCCAGAACAGGTACAGCACGGGGTTAGATACAGAGTAAAGCTCCCTTTACACCGTCCCCATCAAACACTCCCAGAACAGGTACAGCACGGGGTTAGATACAGAGTAAAGCTCCCTCTGCACTGTCAACAACTTTGCAGAGAAATTACAGAGTGTTGTAAAAGACTAGGGTTGTTATAATGTGGGATTTAATTATCTTAATATTGATTGGAATAGTATTGGTGTAAAGTGCAGAGAGAAGAAGCATTTCTGAAGTGTCTTCAGGTGAGTTATCTTGATCAGTATGTTTGTGGCCTTAAGAGAAAAAAGGCATTGCTGGATCTGGCTCTTGGGATTAAGATGAGCCCAGTGGATTAAGTGTTAGTGGAGAACATTTAGGGTACATTAATTATTGTATCATAAAGTTTAGGTTAGCTATGGAAAAGACAAGGAATAACCTAGAATAAAAATAATTAATTGATGGAGAGCCTATCTTGGTGTGATGAAAACAGGTCAGGCCCAGGTAAACTGAGTTGAAGATTGGCAGGCAAAACTGTAACAAACTGTGGACTGCCTTTAAAGAGAACATGATTCAGGTACATTCGAGATCCATCCCTACAAGAGGGAAAGGTAAGACGAACAAAGCCATAGCTTCCTGGATGATGAAAGAGATAGAGACTAAGATAAAACAGAAAAAGGGTGTGTATGACAGATGTCAGATTGATAATACAAGTGAGAACCAGGCTGAATATAGCAAGTTTAGAGGGGAAGTGAAAAAGAAAAGAGGCAAAGAAGGAGTATGATAAGAGACTGGCAGTTAACATAAAATGGAATTCCAAAGTCTTTTATGGGAATATAAATAGTAAAAAGGTAGCAGGAGGAGGGGTGGAGCTGATTAGGGATCAAAATGGGGATTAATGCGTGTAGCCAGAGGGCACGAATAAGGTACTGAATGAATATTTTGCATCAGTGTTCATCAAGGGAGTAGACACTGTCAAAGTCAGTGAAAGAGGAATTAGTTGAGACTCCGGATGGACTAAAAATTGCTAAAGAGAAGTATTAGAAAGGCTAGCTGTACTTAAAAGTCGGTAAATCCCCAGGGCTGGATGAGTTGCATCCAAGGATGCTGACGGAAGTAAGTGAGGAAATTGCGGAGGCAATTGCCAAGATCTTCCAATCCTCCTTAGATACAGGGGTGGTGGCAGAAGATGGGAGAATTTCAAAAGTTACACCCCTGTACAAAAAATAGTGTAGGGATAAACCCAACAAAGAGAGGCACAGCACGGGGTTCGATACAGAGTAAAGCTTCCTATACACTGTCCCCATCAAACACTCCCAGGACAGGTACAGCACAGGGTTACGTAGGTCGACCTTCACCAGAGTGGACACTAATGCTTGGAGTTTGTAGTTGAACATTGGCTAGTTTTATTTACATGGCAGCAGCTGTTTAATATGGTGTATTACCTGTGGCTGCTATCATGCGGCAGCTGACAATGCACAGTGAATTTTTTTAATGCTTTTCTCTGCCTTTATTGTAGCTTCGGGTTTTTAAGCTGAGACTTCACTATAGACTGAGTTTCCCTGGGTTTTTGGAGTTGAACACATCTGTTGTTTCTCAATGTAAGAATGTTGATGTTTGCTGTCTCTGCAGCATTCCTCTCCCTGCACTGGATCTACTTGATCACATGCTGACCCTTGACCCCAGCAAACGCTGCACTGCTGAGCAGACCCTCCAGAGTGATTTCCTGAAAAATGTCGATCCCACAAAAATGCCGCCTCCTGAGTAAGTATCAGTGCCAACAGCTATTCTGGATTTTTGAGGCTTAGGAAGCAGCGATATTTTACATTGCTCTCTCCTTTTTAAAGTTTTACCATTGTGTGTTTATGCTCTCATCTTATTCTCTCTTTTAAAATGTTTCATCTTACATTTCTCTACATTAAATGAGACCTCTACAGTGCCAATATTCTAGGCCAGTGCTTCCCAGACTTTTTTCTGATACAATCCCATTTTAACATTTGAAAATTAACACAGCTCAGATGCCAGCAAAAACAAAGCAGCACAGTAATATTCAGCATATAATTATTAAAGTTTGCATATTACACATCAACTTATAATACATCATATAAACATGAAAGTTTGTGATGAAAATTCCAGGCCCTTTGTGAGCGGGCTGCTGCTGGTCGCTAAATCCACACCTGCTTCCATCGTCCCCACTCTGGAAGCAGCTCAGGAAAATCTGACGCATTTCCGTAGACGTATTTTCATCACAGCATGCCTGATCAGAGCCACCACAGTGGATCAGTGTCCCAACACTGGGAGTTTGTCTTGTGATTGCTTACCTCTCACTGCCAGGACAAAACGAGGGGACAGAAGATGAATGTGATTTTATTTCTTGCAACCCAATGGGGTTGTGACCCACAGTTTGGAAACTGCTGTCCTAAGCTGTCTTACAGTCACTCACAGTCCTCATAACAGTAAACCAATTTCTTTCTTTATTTGTTGTCTGTCAATGTTAGAAAACACAGCAGCCAGTTTGAGCAGAAAAAGATCCTGCAAACACAATTAAGATAAAATACCAGTTAATATGTTTTGATGGTGTTGGTTGAGGGAGGAATTTTAGCCAGGATGTTGGAAGAATTGAAAATGAAATAGTGCCATGCAATCTTTACATCCATTGGAACAGGCACAAAGGGCCTCAGCTCAACATCTCATTGTAAAATGATGACTTCAACAGTGCAGCACTCCCTCAGTACTGACCCTCTGACAATGCAGCACTCCCTCGGTACTGACCCTCCAACAGTGCGGCGCTCCCTCAGTACTGACCCTCCGACAGTGCAGTGCTCCCTCAGTACTCACCCTGTGACAGTGTGGCACTCCCTCAGTGCTGATCCTCCGACAGTGCAGCACTCCCTCAGTATGGGGAGGCGATGGCGTAGTGGTATTGTCGCTGGACTAGTGATCCAGAGACCCAGGGTAATGCTCTGGGGACCCGGGTTTGAACCCTGCCATGGCAGATGGTGGAATTTGAATTCAAGAAAAATCTGGAATTAAAAGTCTAATGATGGCCATGAAACCATTGTCAATTGTTGTAAAAACCCACCTGGTTCATTAATGTCCTTTAGGGAAGGAAATCTGCCGTCCTTACCTGCTCTGGCCTCCACGTGACACCAGACCCACAGCAACGTGGCTGACTCTTAAATGCCGTCTAAACAAGGGCAATTAAGGATGGCCACATCCCTAGAACGAATATTTTTAAAAAGTACTGACCCTCTGACAGTGCAGCACTCTCCAGTGCTGACCCTCAGGCAGTGCAGCATTTCCTCAGCACTGACCCTCCAACAGCTCAGCACTTCCTTAGTACTCACCCTCTGACAGCACAGCACTTCCTTAGTACTGATCCTTCAACAGTGCAGCGCAGTGACCCTCTGACAGTGCAGCATTCCCTCAGTACTGACCCTTTACCAGTGCAGCACTCCTTTGGTACTGCCCTACCTAAACTGTAATAGGGTTGTTAGGGATTGGGATTGTCATGAATTGTTAGGGACGAGGCTATTAGGGGTGGGAAATGACTGAACTGTAAGCATGTCATAGTTTGTTTGATAAAGTGAGAGAATGAGATATTGGGAAGGTTCTGTAGGTGGGAATCAGAATTTGAGTGATGGTTCAGTATTTGGACTGATGTAATACTCCCTGTCACTTTAGTTCCATGTGTAATCGTTTTAATTTGTCTGCCTTGTAGAGTTTTTAGTGTAATATAAGCAGAACATGCTAATTCAGATTTTCAATGTCTGCAATACTTTGCTCTTGTCATAGTTTTTAGTGTGTGCTTTTTAAAAACTATTTTTCAGCCTTCCTCACTGGCAAGATTGCCACGAGCTCTGGAGTAAAAAGCGTCGACGACAGAAGCAAGCGGGAATCATTGAAGATCCGCCTGTGCAAAAGTCAGCTCGTAAAGAAACCGTGATCAGCACTGATGACAGTAGGAACAGCACACCACAGATTGCCCCACCAGGACAGAGTAAAGCACAGAGCAGCACCACAGACGTGGGCGGTGAGTCAGTCTGAATGAAAATGACCATTGCTGTTGATCAGATGACTCAGAGAAATTATGCAGGGAACTTTGACGGAGATTTGTATTTCAGGGAGTGCGTGATTGATGTTTGAAAAGTTTTGTGATCAGTCAGATAGATGGCTAAGTACGTTGCTTCCTCCTAGTACGAAGCACACTTCTCGTGTATGGATCCCCCACTTATCGGCAGCACAGCTGTTCCTGGGTAACAATTTGCAGGATTTTTCTGGGGCAGCTCCATGTGTAACCATTGCTGATACCTGCTGGTTGCTTCACAGTATAAGGACAGGCTGAGATGGATGGAGTTTAGTGACAAAAAAAGACAGGCACTTTTGACACCCACTGGTCCTCCAGTAGCACTACACAAGCAAGGAATTCATTCTAAACTCTCACCACTGTTCTAGGTAAAACCCAGTGACAAAGTAAAATATATCACCTATATCGTGAATGTTTTATGGAATGTTTTCTCATCATCTTATATGATGGTTATTGCCCCTCCAAGGTCTTTTCACTTTTAGTTAAGTTACTAGTCAATATTCAATGATGTTCCTCACAGATGGTCACCATTCAGGGCAAAGCAGCCCGTTTGATTTGCACCCCAACTACAAACATTCCCTCCCTCCACCACCGACGCACAGTAGCAGCAGTGTGTACCATCCACAAGATGCACTGCAGGAATCCACTAAGGCTCCTTAGACAGCACCTTTCAAACCCACGACCACTACCAACTAGAAGGACAAGGGCAGCAGATAGATGGGAACACCACCGCTTGGAAGTTCCCCTCCAAGGCATTCACCATCCTGACTTGGAAACATATCACCGTTCCTTCACTGTCGCTGGGTCAAAATTCCTCCCTACCAGCACTTTGGGTGTACCTACAGCACATGGACTGCAGCGGTTCAAGAAGGCAGCTCACCACCAACTTCTCAAGGGCAATTAGGGATGGGCAATAAATGCTGGCCCAGCCAGCGACACCCACATCCCATGAAAGAATAAAAGAAAAACTAAGTGTAGTGTTTGGGCGAAGCAGGGTTAGAGGGTGAGGGGAGAATTGAAACAGGACACTAGATGCAAATCAGTCCTAATTTTGAAGTCATATGTTCTTCATTTTTAATTACTTTATTGCTCAATTATTTATTTTCTAGCATTCTAAATTACTAAATTTCTGGTGGAACTGTAACTACATTCCCTGATGCCCTGGTGATGCAGCACTTCTACTGATGGTTACATAGACAGTTTCCAAAATAAATGCAGGTTTAGCAAATTATAATGAAAAGCCTTGACAGGAAATACGTGCAGACTAGGGTAGATAAAGGAGAGCCAATAGAGGTAGTAAATTTGGATTTCCAAAAGGCATTCAATAAAGTACCACACAAAAGGCAAGGACTAATGGAATTGGGGGCAATATTTTATCATGTATAGAAATTTGGTTAAGGAGAGGAAGCAGAGAGTAGGGATAAACAGGGCATTTTCAAGTTGGCAGACTGGGACCTCAGCTATTTGCAATCTATGTTAATGACTTGGAGATTATTAAGAAGAAAACAAGAGTAATATATCCAAGATTGCTGATGACACAAAGCTAGGTAGGAATGTAAACTGCATGGAGAGGGCATCAAGAGACTGCAAAGAGATATGGACAAGTTAAGTGAGTGGGCAGCAAGGTGGTTTATGTTCCTATTTTGTTTAAACATAAGATTTTTAATATATGGATAGAAATATAAATGGCTGAATCATTATAATCCAGTAGCAATCGCTGACTAGCCACAGATATGCCTGTGATGACACAGTTTTAGCCCATATCCTCGCGTTAGTAGAAAATACTTTACACACATCGTTAAGTGTCCATCACATCTGTATTTACTTAACAAACATTGATCACCATTCAGTAACCAAGGAAGTACAGCACTCAGTGATCAAAAAATGCTCACACTTTGCCTTTCCACTTTACCAAATAATACACACAGGTTAAAGTTCACAAGCTATGTAAAAATGAATATTGACATCACATGACCCACTATGGGTGACTATTACTGATTTATTAATTACTCATTAAAAATGGGATTAACCATTTGGGATTAACCACAAATGCCTGTTGCACATTGCTGTGCGGAATGTACCTTATCTTAAATATGTATAAAGTGATGGTAGTCTGACAAATGTAACCTGTGGTCAGAGTGATCAGTGAGAGTTTTGAACCTTACTTTGTTTTGTGTAGGCATCAGAGACGCTGCACAACAACTAAACCAGAATGAGTTAGCAGTGCTGCTCAACCTGCTACAGACACAGACCAACCTCAGCCTCACCCAGCTGGCGCAAGCATTGAATGTCAGTACTAACCCAGAGACACAACAGCAGTGGAACGTCCTTAGCCAATCACTCGTGGCACTGGCTGAGGCCACCAGTCAGCAGCAGGATGCTCAGCCTTCCACAGTGACTCAAAGTACATCCTCCCCTGTACCATCCATCCAACCTGCTCCGACAGCAGCACCGGTCCCAACTGCTGCAACGCCCCTACCACCATTACCAGCTCCTCTTCCGCAGACCCTTGCTGCCCTACCACAGGCGCCACCAACCCAGCCATCTCAGTCCATATCTCAGGCGGCTGACCCCCAGACCGACACACAGAACTTGTTGACTGTTTTACTGAGTCAGCTGATTAAAACTCAGGAACCCGCTACAGTGCCTGAAGAAAGTAATGGCATCAAAGCGAGTGATGGACCACAGCAGCTGCAGACTGCCACTACCACTACTGACGCCACAGGTAACTATCACCCTTTACAAGTGTATGTTATCCCTCTGCTACTTCACAATAAGTTGCCTTTCCCTGCTGGTGAATCCCACTGGTGGAATGCATGGACAAGTGGCAGATGAAATTGAATGCAGAGAAATGTGAAGTGATTCATTTCGGTAGGAAGAGCACAGAGAGACAACAAAATAAAGGGCACAATTATAAAGGGGGCGCAGGAGCAGAGGGATCTGTGTGTAACTATGCACAAATCATCGAGGGTGGCAGGACATGTTGAGAGCGCGGTTAATAAAGCATGCAGCATCCTACGACGTAGAGTACAAAAGCAAGGAAGTTATGTTAAGCTTATATAGAACACTGGTTTGGCTCAACTGGAGTATTGCATCGAGTTCAGGGCACCACACTTTAGGAAGAATGTGAGAGCACTAGAAAGAGTGCAAAAAAAATGAATGGTTCCAGGGATGAGGAACTTCAGTTATGTGGAAAGAATGGAGAAGTTAGGACTTTTTTCCTTGGAGCAAAGATGGCTGAAAGGAGATTTGATAGATTTTTGATATACAAAATCATGGGGGGTCCAGACAGAGTAGATAGGGAGAAACTGTTCCCATGGGTGGAAGGAACAAAAACAAGAGGGCACAGATTTAAGGTAATTGGTAAAAGAACCAATGGCAACATGAGGAAGAACTTTTTCACGCAGCGAGTGGTTAGAATTTGGATCGCACAGCCTGAGAGTGTGAAGGAGGCTGGTTCAATCGAGACCAAGTGGTGTAGTTGGATTATTAACTGAAAAGGAAGAATGTGCCGGGTTACAGGGAGAAGGTGGGGGAATGGCAACAGGTGCATTACTCATTTGGAGAGCCAGCATGGGCATGATGGGCCAAATGGCCACCTCCTGTGCTGTAACGATTCTGTTATTGCTGGCAGACCCCACTATTGCTGGTAAACAGTCTGATCTATCAACTCATTGTGACAGTCGATGGTTTCCCTCAGTAAACATTGAGATGTTCTGCACCCTTTACATGGCTTGTTCAATCCTTCTTGTATCTCCTTATCAAGGGTTTAATGTCCTAACATTTGAAAGTTTCTGCTGGGGTTTGCAGTAGCTCCATCAGATGTGAGTTCAACTGTGCCCCACGATTCAGTGGGAAAAGAGTTGCGGGGGTTCCAGTGTATTTGAGATAGAAAAGAGTTGGAGTGTTCCTGTTTCAGTCTTTGGGCTGTGTTCAGTTACCTGATGTTAGCCAACAGGTTTCAAGGAATCAAGTTTAATGAAGGGGAAACGTGCTTAGAGGTTTGCACATGGAAGCAGGAAGTTCATCCCACCCGGTCCCCTCCACGAACAGTACCCTAATCCCATATACTCAAAACAAAAACAAAAATACCTGGAAAAACTCATCAGGTCTGGCAGCATCTGTGGAGAGGAACACAGTTAACGTTTCGAGTCCGCATGACTCTTCAACAGAACTAAGGAAAAATAGAAAAGGGATGAAATATAAGCTGGTTTAAGGTAGGGGGGGTGGTGGGGGGGGGGCGCGGGGGCAGGGTGGTGGGGGGGGGGGAGGGGGGACACAAGAAGAGCACACTCCTCTCCACAGATGCTGCAGACCTGCTGAGTTTTTCCAAGTATTTTTGTTTTTGTTTTGGATTTCCAGCATCCGCAGTTTTTTGGTTTTATTCCATATACCCAACCTGTTCCCATATACCCAACCTGTTCCCATATACCCAACCTGTTCCCATATACCCAACCTGTTCCCATATACCCAACCTGTTCCCATATACCCAACCTGTTCCCATATACCCAACCTGTTCCCATACAATTTCATTCTCCATTCCTTCAGCCACCTAACTTATTCTTCAATGTTGACACAGTCTTCTTCAGTCTCTCCTGTAATGTGTTTCAGTCTCACAATCCTCTGTGTAAAAAGGTTTCTTCTTTGTGCTAAACCTCCTACACTAACCTTATATCTCTAACCCCTCATTCTCTAACCCCTGAATTAATGAAACATTCTCTTTCTACCTGCTCTGTCCCAACCTGTCATAATTTTAAACACATCTATCAAATCACACCCTAATTTCCTCTGTCCTAATGAAACCAGTCCCAATTTTTCAAGCCTTTCTTCATATTTGTATTTCCTTGTATCTGGCTGCATCCTTGAATCCACACTGATCCCTCTCTCAGGCCTCCATGTCCTTCCTATAGTGTGGACCCAAAATTGCACAAAGTCCAACCTGTAGTCTTACTGAGGTTATATAAATTCTCCATTACATCTGAGCTTTTAGATGCTATTGCTTTTTGCATAAAAAAGCTCCCATTTTTTTAATGACCTTATCCACTTGAGATGCTGCTTTTATCGTACTCTGAGCTGGAAACCCCGAATCTTTCTTCTCCCTGGTCAGTATAATCTCAACCTATATCTTTTTTTTTAACCAGAAATGGCCTATCTCACATTTACACTGAATTCAATCTCCAGTGCCTATCACATATATTAATGCCCCTTTGCTCTGAAATTGGGCAAGTCAGGAAAGGCTTTAGCTCAGCTGTGATAGCTGCTGCAGCAGAACAGCCTGTTATTGTCTGTGGTCCAAATGTGAATGGTGTGCATTGGTTTAAGGGTGGAGTGACCATGGAAGTAAATCACAGTGGAACAGGCCAGTGGGGACCAGTAATGTGGCAATAACCAGTACCTTGTATTTTCTGTCTAGATGGTGCTGCCCTCACTAAACTGGATGTAAAGGTTCCTGTGCCGCCTCCTGCACTCAGTCAAACTCGAATTCTTCCTCCAGACCAGCGACCGCCAGAGCCCCCTGGCCCCCCGCCCACCTTGGGCGACACTGATTGTCGAATTAACCTGGGAGTGAGCCCCTCTACCAAGGACCCAAACGCAGGAGTGAAAGCTGCTTTGCTGCAGTTGCTCAACAAAGAGGAATCACAGGAGAATGACAGACTTAGCAGAGTGCCAGAGTATGGCAGCTCACATTTAGCAAACAGCTATGGTACAGACGGGTTCAGGGATAATGTCAGTACAAGTGAAAGGAGAGACTCTGAGATGACTGGGCACACGTTACTGGACAGCAAATCTGCGGTGTGTGCCAGCACCTCCCAACAACTGACCCAATCCAGGACATTGCCCAGCTCAATGAGTGAGTTTGGAGAGTCCAGTACATACCAGGACATGGGTGCGATGCAGTTTACAGCAGATCAAGACCACCGGTTTAACTTTACCAGAGTTACTTTACCAGCTTTGGTAACTGGTGCAGAAGGTAGCAATAGCACAAGCATGCCTGCAGATGCCAAACCACCGAACTACAGCTACAGTAGCCCAATGCCAGGAAGTGCTGTGCCCGGCAGCACCATGACTGGGCTGAGCTGGAATGCACCATCGCGGGGCTCAGGGTATAACAGGGCACATGGCAGAATACCAACCAGAGGTGGCAGAGGGAGGGGTGTACCATACTAACCCTGGGACTCACCTTTAGTGTTGTTTTACTATCATGTCCTTGAACAGAAGCAACTGTGATCACCTTTGACAGGGTTGAAGAAATCCACTCCCCCATATCCATTCCTGACAAGGCGGGGACTGGCCACAGGGGGATCATTTGGCTTACAAGCAGCCATCTGCAGTGTGTGAACTGGAGGCCCCTTATCATAGGGTGAGGAATCTTTCACTGTAAAGTTACACTGTTGGGGAGATTTCCCCATGATCTATATAATCAATTTGCAAACATTGAAGTCCTTGAAGACTGTCGGACAATACTGAAAGGAAATTATATGAGGGAGCAATTCTCTAGCCGTGTTGGCATGTCAAGATGCAACAATACAGGTTGTGGGAAGTCTGTGGAATTGCAGGTGGGCTTGAAGTAAAGCCCAAAGTATAATATGTAGAGTAATCCCTAAAGTGGAAAGATTATTAACGAGCCTGCTGTCAGAGAAATACACTGGAATCTGCTTGGCAGACTGGCTTGTATCATCTGTTTATTATAAAGGTTTCAAACCCCGGACCATTTCCTCCTCATTTCTCTGTAACTGAGCCTCAGTGGAAGCCACTTTATGTTGTGTTATTTTCTAAAGTTACAAGCATCTCAGCAAAGCTGCAATTAAACCTGAACAATGTTCTCACCTGGCTTAAGGTGTGAATTCCTTTACCTGTGAGCGGGTTCAGTCAGTGACCCAAATATTGCTGCACTTCTCTACAGTGTCACTCAGTGCTGCTTCCATTCTTTCTGGTTGAACCCATCCCCCCTCATGGAATCCAGATTATGATCCCGTCTACCCCATCATTGATCCATGTTTTTCTCAATTCTTTATTCACTTTTTTTAATATTCTACCATTTTACATTCTGCTAAATTGCCACATAATCCTAAATGTTGGAATAAGAAATTGCCTTGCATTTCCAATCTCTTTATGCTTTCAAGCTGTGGGTTTTGTGTTGGACCATCTCTTGTGTGACTTGAACTGCATGAGCTCCCATAGTCCCCAACCACCGCCTCCCTGTGGGGAGCTTCTGCACAGAATGTCACTGGGCTTCCCAGTGGCAGCAGTAGGGAGCCTGCGGGGGTCTGCATGGACCTCCCGGAGACCCACACATGTAGACTGATGTGGCATTTCAGTGCAGTGGCCTCTACTTCGACATCATCTTTCTGGGTGGGCTCCACATCAAGACACGGTTTAGTTGCTATAGTAACAAATTATTGTTCTGAGGATAAGGTTACTGAATTTTTTTTCAGCTTTTAGTAAATTTTACTTTAATAAAAAAATAATAAATTCAGCTGCTGACTGTTTCTGTTGGAGTGCCTGTTGTGTGCTTCTCCTGTCACAAAGAGCAAGATCTGAAGACTGTGCTGGGTCCTGTTCCAATTCTTAAATCTCCATTAGCTCAGACTGGTGAAAGTATCGAGCACCAAGTGTCTGGCATTGCGGAAAATCAGACAGGGCCAGACCCGTAATCAGATCCCTCCCCTTCCCTACCGGACACGGGATCACCATCATACAGCACACAGTCTGTGGTATGGGAGGGTCGGTCTGGTAGGGTCAGTCTGCGGTCTGGGAGGGCTGTCTGCGGTCTGGGAGAGTTGTCTGCGGTCTGGGAGAGTTAGTCTGGCCTGGGAGGATCTGTCTGTGGTCTCGGAGGGTCAGTCTGCAGCGTGAGAAGGTCAGTGGTCAGCCTGGGAGGGCCAGTCTGCGGTCTGGAAGGATCAGTCTGCAGTTTGAGAGGGTCAGTGGGCGCCCTGGTGGGGTTATTGTCTGCTCTGGGTGGGTCAGTGCCTGTCTGGGAGGGTCAATGTCCGGTCTGGAGCATCAATGTGTCACCTGGGTGGGTCAAAGTCCAGTCTGGAAGGGTCAATTTGCAGTCTGGGGGTGTATGTGCCTGGTCTGGGAGGGTCAGTTTGCAGTCTGGTGGGGGTATGTATCTGGTTTGGGGGGGGTGGTCAATGTCCAGGCTGAGAGGGTCAGCGTCTGCTCTGGGAGGGTCGGTCTGCAGCCTGAAAGGGTCAGTGCTAGTGTGGGAGGGCGTGTGTCTGGACTTGGAGGGTCAGTGTGTGGCCTGCATTGGTCAGTGTCTGGTCTGGGGATGGGTCAGTCTGTGGTCTGGGAGGGTCAGTGTTCAGTTTTGGGGATGGGTCAGTCTGTGATCTGGGAGGGTCTGTGCTTCCAGGATCTGTGGAAATTATTGTTCATTATTTATCCTTCACATGAGGAAGATCCCGGAGCTGGGCGGGTTTGGACTGGCTGAAGGTGGTGACTGGGTGAGTATTGTTGGACCCAGATCTAGACTTGGTTTACTTCCAGCTACTGAGAATCAGTAAAGGAAAAAACTTTTGTTTCATTTTTTAAATCTTCTAATTTTTTGCTGACATCCTGTACAAGGGAGTGACTTGACACCACAATCCATGCCAATTATTACCATCTGCACCAGGACGAGAGAATGGGGGCGGGGTGGAGGGCACCAGGCTCCCATTCCCATCACATACTTTTACTGGTTGTCATCTCGAAATGTCCCAAATGACGAAAGGTGAGAGGTGGTGGGTGGGGAGATGTCAGGGTGAGGAGGCTGAATGGTGGCCAGGGAGAGAATTGCAGTGGACCCTTTGCTGAAATGTAGCAGTCCCAGTTTGCTACAGATTAATGAGCACGCACCAAAACCATGGACTTTACATCATCACACTGTCCTCCTACCACTGCTGTGTGAAATAGTGACACAGACAGCAAAGGGTTGCAGCGGGGTCGGTCTTGTATTAAAACGGGGCAATGGGATTAAAAGGGAGTTCTATGATCTTGTTTAAGCATCCCTCTCTTTTCTGTGACAGGTGCTGTTGAACCTGATGTGAAGTTGCAAGATAGTTTTGCTTTTCATCTGAGACTAGATTGCCCAGCCTGTCCCTCAGCTAAATGTGGGAATGAACAGTGAGTGAGCAACTTGCATGATGACACTAACCTGAAGCCAGCTCTAGTCCAGACCCAGGGATCAGTGAAACTGGTGTAAACTCAGAAACAGCCAGTTAAATGGTGAGAAGCTGGGGTAGTGTGTTTGGGACCTCAGCAGGAGCTGAGGAGCAGGCAGTGTGTGAACGAACGGCAGAGGGCAATGTTGGCTTCTGTCAGCTGAGTGGGATCAGACTTTCCCTGGAAACTTATTCGTTTGTCTGATAAGAAAACTTTCCCGAAAAGACTCAGCCTCTAATGGGTGTGTGAAATCCAGTTGTGTTCTGGAAAAATAATAAACGTGTGTTTGTTACTTTAGTAACGAGAGACACTGAGGATTATCACTGGGAGAATGAGGGTGGAGTTATATATTTTACACATGTTTATTAAAACAGGAAATGTATCAGACACGGAGCAAGTGAGGAACGGATTGTAGTCTTGGGTTTAACTCCCTCGGCTCACGGGAACAGGGGGATGAGGTCCCATAACTTCGAGGATAAACTTCCAACCAAGTTCTGCCCGTCGCTGGGTTGTGGGTCTCGGGTAATTCCCTGGCGCAGAGAGAAAAAAAACATCTTGGTAATATCGGGGCCCCTTGATGGGGATTCTGGTCCTGCCGCTATTGTACAAAGAGTGTGTGAGCAAGTGAAGTCTGTGTGGACAGATTCTGAGTGGAGAACATGTCGATGTTACCCCCTGAAAAATCACATGTTGTGACCCTCCCCAGCGACAGCCAGTGTCTTTTTTAATTCAAACTTGGCATGTGAGCGTCGCTGGCATTTATCGCCCATGTCTTGTGATGTCTCACTTCCTCCTCCTTATTCATGAGTTGCGGGTAACTGATTGGATACGGAGCATCTCCCTGGGCAGCTCCAGACTGGTGCAAGACTGGAGTCCCACGCAGGCCAGACCCCGGGTCGGGAGGTTAGGTTGCTATGAGTGAAGCAGTTGTGTGTTTTTAAGGACCATTTTGACAGCTTCGTGGTCACTTTTACTGAGAGCAGTTTTTTTTTTCTCCCGGTCCTCAATCGGGAAAATTGTTTTGAGTCATGTCCAGGCTCCTATTTGGTGAACATTTATTTGTTGGAAGTCAGACACTGAGGGGTTGAAGCTGCAAAGAGCCTGTTTATTTGGTACAAAGTGGCTGCAAAGCAACAACTGCTAACCTAGTTGGGCCATTTTTGAGATGGGTTTGGTTACTGCCCATATGGTCATAGGCCTCGTTTCAATATTAACTATGGGCACCAATTTTAGATCCAAATACCTCAATTTATTAAAGGGATTGGAGGCTGCACAAAAAAACAATTTTTTGTGAAATTTATGAAGGTGTTGGAAGGAGCTAGACTTAGCCGGCCCTTCCTCCGTCCTGCCTCACCCCCTCCTGCTTTGTCTCCCTTACTCCTCCTGCATCTCCCCTCCCTCTACTGGCTCACTTTCCCCCTGCCCCTCCTGCCTCACCTCACCCTCTTCCCCTGCCTTGCCTCCGCCCCCCCATTCCTTCCTCCTGCCTTGCCTCCGCCCCCCCATTCCTTCCTCCTGCCTTGCCTCCGCCCCCCCATTCCTTCCTCCTGCCTTGCCTTCCCCACTCCCTTCCTTCCTCAACTTCCTCTTTCCTCCCTCCCCACCCTCTCAATTTGACCATTTTCATCGTCCTGTCTCCATGGAACCCCCATAACCCAACTCCCCTCACTACTTAGTTTGACCCTGGGTCTCGGGCGGTTGCAGAACTTGTCCCTGCTTTGGGCAGCCTCATACTCTCTGTCTCTCTCTTGACCCTGAATGACCCTATTCCCTCAGATTCTAATGCACTTGTGCCCTCACCAGGTTGAAAGCATCTCTTTAAATCTCTAACCTTGCCCTGGGCTTGTGCATTCTGTCGTTGTGTTTTCTGCCCTGGGCTCCACACTCACCTCGGCCTGTTTTTGAAGAGCTGGATTCCTGGTTTTCTCTGTTTTGGAGGAAAGTGAGTTGCTGACTGATTCTCATCCTGTGTCTGAGACGCTCAGATTGCAAGTGAGAGGGACCCAGCTGATGAAATTTAATAACGAAACCGAGATTGTTTGGAGCAGCAGATTGGAGAAGGGAGTTTGGCTCAGAGACAGGCCTAAACTCTCACAGCTGAGGCAGGGAAAGAAGCGGAAATAGCACATTCTCACCTGCCGTTTAATTGGATCTGGTTTTAATTAATGGCCTTTGGGGATGAGTAACAGACAATGAGTTTGCAGAATAGGAACAGGGGATGAATTTGGAGTTACGATTGGGCCGTGGGGTCCGGTTGCTCCATGAGTTTTCCATCAATCAAAGTATCGTTTCAGTAAACGGATGAAGGAAATGAGAGGGGAGAGAAATCTGTCTGACCTTCCCCCAAATCCCTCTCCCTGAACCATCTCTCCCCATCCCCAATGCTCCCTAACCCCATTCCCCACATCCTCCCTCCCCCAATCACTCCTCTCACCAAATAAAGGGATGCAGGGTCCAGGGAACATTCCCGTGGCAGAGGTTGAGTTCTCTGGAAGAAAGTGGCTATCAACTCATCAACACCCCCCCCAACCCCCCATTTCAATTTTTTTCAGCCTGTGAATCCTTCCAGGGCTCTTCCAGAGATACGTTCAAGATTCCCTGAGTCCAACAATTGCACTAGGTGACTACTGGCTTGTTTACCAGAGCCAGCAATTATTTCAACTTCAACTTCGTGACGATATCAGTCAGAAGGGGTGGGCATTTGGCTTTGCAGCGAGGACTAACATTCCCGAACCCGTCCCTCTTTCTCTGAATCCTGGCAATCCAGGCAGCTCCCAGATCAGCCAGCGGTGTTTGAGGATCGCAAGGGTTTTCACTGCATCACTGTTGCAGCTGCTGTGTCACCACAGAAAGACCTTTTCTGCAAATGAGCACAAGGTTCCCAGGCAGCTGCCGGGATTTTGTTCTGCAGCAATGTCCGTGGTTTTTTTTTTGGACTTAAAAAGCAAGCTCAAGGTCAAACCTGGCTGATGATAAAGATCAGAAAAAGTACCACAACAGCATTCAAACAAGGCAGATCACCAGCAGATAGGTGATCCATTGGCATTTGACATATCTGGAGATGTCCTCTGTTCTGCACTGTCCAGGGTATCCAGGATAGTGGTGGTTTGCTGTGCTCTGCACAACATTGCGTAGCAGTGCGGTTTGGATCAGTGGGGGGAAGAAGCGTAGAATGTAGATCTTTTCTGGATGATTCTGAGAAGGAGGAGGAAGGTGATGGGGACGATGCACCACCTGCTGCGTGCATTGCTTTCTAGGATACTCTAGGATGCCAGAGATGTCCCTTTAATAGAAAGGCCCATTTCAAAAACGATGCCCACTTTCATGATGCCCACCACCACCCCTCCCACCAATGCTACCGACACAAGCAGCCGTGCAGTCAACAACCACACATTACACAAACCCATTGGATCCCATCAATTCGTGTCTTCCATTCAACTTAAAACAAGTTAAAAAGTGACTTGCCACCTAGTGACCAAGACTGGGAAAGACAGAAAAATGGTGCAAAAGAATAATATCTATATGTTTCAAATAAACAGCAGAAATTTAACAACATAACATTTTATCATATACCCCTGTGAATTATCTTTGTGCAATCAGAAAGCTTTACTTTTCCTACCACCCCTACATGCACAGCCCCTGTAAGTTTGAGCAGATCTAGATTCAAGCTGCCTGCTCTGACTGCTCAGAGCTTCTTGGCCATCACCCCCGGGGATTTGGAGCTTCTAAAGCCACCACCAAAGACTGCTCCACCTGCACCTCTTCAGGGACAGACTCAGCAACCAGGACAAGAAGCTGCATGTGGGGTGCTGACTGTGGTGGGGCAATGAGTGAGAAGAGTAAGCACTTTTAGTGATTCCCCACTTCTGTCCCCCTTGTCACTATCATCTCTTCCATGGACCAGTTGCATTTTGCTGCTACCACTTTGCTGGTGGAGTGCTTTGGTGCAGATCAGTACAACTCTATAAGGCAAGGCTAAGGTACTGGTCAACCTATCTCAAGTGGCTGAAACTGACTGAGCTCCAGAACCTCCCCTATACTTGTGAACCCGCAAACGTGTAGCAGCACAATCCGTTCCCTCTCTCTCTTCCTCATTTTCAGTGCTCTCTCCTCCTACAATGAGTGAATGTAATAACATGCATTCACCCGATGGATGGTGAGCATTTGGTGAGGGTGAATATCAGAGAGGCATCAAGCTCATAATAATGAGCGTGAGTGCCAAGATGGTGCCATGAATGGACCAATAACAACACTATATTGCAGGCATTAATGAGCAACTTGTAAGCTCAGTCTGTCTATTGAAGGCACTCCAGGGTCAGAGTTCATATTTCTATCCACCTTTGATCTGGCACATTCTCACAGAAAGTATTTTCTTTTTGCATTAGGTTAGTATTCTCGCTGAAACTGGCAACCTGTAACTGTCAGTGTCACTACTTCTTCCATCAGAGCCCATGGACTCCTAGTTTCAAACCTATCACAGGAAGAGGACTAAATGGATTGGGCCCTTTGTACCTTGGCGCAGTTGGATTCAGACTTTTGGCATCATTATCAGAAACGTATCAATTAAAACTGTTTGTTGAGTATCTAGTTATAATTATGTAAATTGCTATTAGCCAAATTAGAGGTGATCAGAAGATTCCTGTGTATCCTGGACACCTCGGTTCCTGGTACTGTGTGAGATGTAGCAGGGATGCTCCCTGCCTGTGAATGGGTTAACACCTCCTCATTGTATTTCTGGATCCCTCACACTTTCTGGCTTGTAAGCTGAGAACTGTCAGCTCACACACATGAGTTGTAGCTTTTCCTCCATGCCAGTTGGCACAATGCTGAGATGGGATGGAGTTTCACAATGATGAAAAGCTATGGATTCATCCCTATTGCAGGAGCTGTGTGTTTACTGGTGCAGATCAATAGGGTGTGAAAAATTATTTCAGTTTTGTAGATTCAGACTGGCTTGGTTTGGATTCACTGCTGGTGTAATGAACATCATTTACAGAGATAAAAACAGAAAATCCTGGAAATACTCAGCAAGTCTGCCAGAGAGAAACAGTTAGTGTTTCAGGGCAATGACCCTTCAATTAGAACTGACCGGCACCCACAGTTTATTGCTCTTTTATCATTCACAGGGAACTGGATTAGGATTGGAAAAGGAAGAATATGGAAAGATATTGGGAAAGAATGGGAAAATGGGATTAGAACACAAGATCATAAGAAATAGGTGCAGGAGGAGACAATTTGGCCCCTCAAGTCTGCTCCACCATTCAATATGATTATGGCTGATCTGATTGAGACTTTAACTCCACTTTCCTGCCTCCCCACCCCCCACCTCCCCAATAACCTTGACTCTCTTGTAAATCAAACATTTAACTCCATCCTGAATATACATTTAATGACCCAGGTTCCACTGTTCTCTGGGGAAGAGGTTTCCAAAGATTCATGATGCTCTGAGAGAAGAAATTCCCCTGCATTTCCCTGCATCTTAAATGGGAGACCCCTCATTTTGAACATGTTCCCCCTTGTTCTAGATTTCCCCCACAAGGGGAAACATTCTTTCAGCACCCACGCTATCAAGCCTCCTCAGGATCTTATATGTTTCTCATTCTTCTAAACTCCAAATAGGCCCAACCTGCTTAACCTTTACTCATAAGATAATCTCTTCATCCCAGGAATCAGCCAAGTGAACCTTCTCTGAACTGCTTCCAATGCAACTGTATCCCTCCTTCAGTAAGGAGACCAAACCTGTACACAGTATTCTAGGTGCAGTCTCATCAATACCGTGTACAATTGTAGCAACACTTCCCTACTTTTATACTTCGTCCCCTTACAATATTGCATTCCTAATTACTTGCTGTATCTGTGTGCTAACTTTTTGTGATTAATGTAGAAAACACCCAGATCCCTATGTATGGCAGAATTCTGCAGTCTCTCTCCATTTAAATAATATTTTTTTTCTTTTCTATTCTTCCTGCAAAGGTGGACAACCTCACATTTTACCAAATTATACGCCATCTGCCAAATTTTTGCCCACTCACTTAACCTGTCTTTGTCCTTTTGCAGACTCTTTGTGTCCTCCTCACCACTTGCCTTCCTACCTATCTTTGTATCACCAGAAAATTTGGCTGCAATACAGTCAGTCCCTTCATCCAAGTCATTAATATAAGTTGTAAATAGCTGAGGCCCCTGCACTGATCCCTGTGGCACTCCACTAGTTACAGTTTGCCAACCTGAGAATGACCCATTTATCCCTACTTTCTGTTTCCTGTTAGTTAACCAATCCTCTATCTATGCTAATATATCACCCCAACACCATAGGCTCTTATTTGTGCAGCAACCTTTTATGTTGCACCTTATTGAATGCCTTTTGGAAATCCAAGTGCACTACATCTACTGGTTCCCCTTTATCCACTCTGCTTGTCATATCCTCCAAGAACTGTAATAAATTAGTCAAAAGCAATTTCCTTTTCACACAACCATGTTGATTCTGCCTGATTGTATTATGATTTTCTACATGTCCTACTACTGCCTCCTTAATAATGGATTCTCACATTTTCACTTGATATCGTGGGGTTATGCTGTGAATAACTCACTACCTCCCAATCTCAGTAGTACTGGAAATCCCCGCCCCCCCCTCCCGCAATGAGAACATTTAATATCAGTTTGAAATGAATAGGATCCAATTTCTGCTGCAGCCCCCAAACCCTCAATGTAAGCTGCTGTTTACATTGCCAGCTAACAAGTGAGACTGTGATGGTCAGCATTCTGAGGCCTCGCAGTCGATGTGGTTTCTAACATCGAGCTGAATTTGGACACAGTGACCCACACAAGGATTGCATTGAGCGGGAGCACACAGTTATATACAATATCACACAGTGAGGAGACTGCAGAGTAATGGAAAACACCACCAGAAAGAAACTCACAGATAATAATAATGACACAAAGAAAGGTAGGAACGTATGTTATGAAGAGGACATAAGGAGGTTGCAGATGAATATAGATAGGTTGAATGAGTGGGCAAAGACCTGGCAAATGGAGTATAATGTGGGAAAACGTGAAGTTATTCACTTTGGTAGGAAGAATAAAAAAGCAGAGTATTATTTAACCAGAGAATGGCTGCAAAATTCTGAGGTGCAGAGGGATGTAGGTGTTTTTGTGCATGAGTCACAAAAAGGTACAGAAAGTAATTAAGAGGGCTAATGGAACGCTATCTTTTATTAAGAGAGGAATTGAACATAAAAATAAGGATGTAAATGCTTCAGTTATACAGAGCATTGATGAGACCACATCTTGAATACCGTGTGCTATTTTGGTCTCATTTAAGGAAGGATGTAAATGCTTTAGAGGTGGTTCAGACGAGGTTTACTAGATTGATACCTGGAATGAGTGGGTTATCTTATGAGGAAAGGTTGGACAGACTGGGCTTGTTTTCATTGGAGTTTAGAAGAGTGAGGGGTGATTTGATTGAAGGTTATAAGATCCTGAATGGTATTGACAAGGTGGACATAGAAAGGGTGTTTCCTCTTGTAGGTGAGTCCAGAACTAGGGGGCACTGTTTTAACATTAGGGGTCACCCTTTTAGGACAGAAATGAGGAGAAATTTTTTTCTCTCAGAGGGTTCTGCGACTTTGGAACTCTCTGCCTCCAAAGGCGGTGGAGGTGGGGTCATTGAATATTTTTAAGGCGAAGGTAGATTCTTGTCAGGCAAGGGAATCAAAGTTATTGGAGATAGATGGGAATGTGGAGTTCGAAACACAAACAGATCAGCCGTGATCTTAGTGAATGGCCTACTCCTATTTTGTATGTTCTTATTACTCAGAATAACAACAAAAGCTTGATATATGAATGTAGCAGATGTTTGATTGTATGCCATAACCTGTTTGCAAGATAGTATGTGTGGGAGTGAGTGAACGTGTGTGTGTATGTGTGTGAGAGAGAGAGTTTGAGTGTGTGTGTGTGTGAGAGAGTTAGTGTGAGCGTGAGTGTTTTTAAAATTTGTTCACGGGTATGGGCTTCGCTGGCTGGGCCAGCATTTATTGCCCATCCCTAATTGCCCTGGAGAAGATGGTGATGAGCTGCCTTCTTGAACTGCTGCAATCCATGTGGTGTAGGTACACCCACAGTGCTGTTAGGGAAGCAGTTCTAGAATTTTGACCCAGTAACAGCGAAGGAACAGCAAAATAATTCCAAGTGAGGATGGTGAGTGGCTTGGAGTAGTAGAACTTCCGGGCCGTGGTGTTCCCATGCATCTGTTGCCTTTGTCCTTCTAGATGGTTGTGGTCGTGGGTTTGAAGGTGCTATCTAAGGAGCCTTGGTGAATTCCTGCAGTGCATCTTGTAGATAGTACACACTGCTGCTACTGTGCATCGGTGGTGGAGGGAGTTAATGTTTGTGGATGGGGTGCCAATCAAGCGGGCTGCTTTGTCCTGGATGGTGTCAAGCTTCTTGAGTGTTGTGGGAGCTGCACTCATCCAGGCAAGTGGAGAGTATTCCATCACACTCCTGACTTGTGCCTTGTAGATGGGGAATCAGGAGGTGAGTTATTCACTGCATGATTCCTAGCCTCTGATCTGCTCTTGTAGTATTTATATGGCTAGTTCAGTTCAGTTTCTGGTCAATGGTGACCCCAGAAAATGCTGATGGTTGGGTATTCAGTGATGGTAATGCTATTGAATATCAGGGAGAGGTGGTTAGACTTTCTCTTGTTAGAGGTGGTCATTGTCTGGCAGTTGTGTGACCTGAATGTAATTTGCCACCTATCAGCCCAAGTCTGAATATTATCCAGGTGTTGCTGCATGCGAGAATGAACTGCATCATTATCAGAGAAGTTGTGAATAATCATCAATGAACATCCCCACTCCTGACCTTAAGATGGAAGGAAGGTCATTGTTGAAGCAGCTGAAGATGGTTGGGCCGAGGACACTACCCTGAGGAACTCCTGCAGTGATGTCCTGGAGCTGGGATGACTGACATCCAATAACCACAACCATCTTCCTTTGTGCTAGGTATGACTCCAACCAGTAGAAAGTTTTCCCACTGATTCCCTTTGACTCGAGTTTTGCTAGGACTCCTTGTTGCCACACTCGGTCAAATGCTGCTTTGATGTCAAGGGCAGTCACTCTCGCCTCACCTCAGGAGTTCAACTTTTTGAATTCATGTTTGGATCAAGGCTGTAATGAGGTCAGGAGCTGAGTGTGTGTGTGTGTGAATAAGTGTGTGTGAAAGTGTGTGTTCGTAAGTGGATGTTTGTATGAGTGTGTGTGTGAGTATGTGAATGTGCGTGTTGCCTGACTGAGATGATGGTGCAGGGAGGGGTTTGACAGCTGCTTTCTCTCTCTCTCTCTCTCTCTCTCTGGGTTTATTGTTACCTAGAGACGAGTGCTGGCTCTCACCCAGTTTTTCCTGCAGTTCTGTGCTGCCCAAGCTCTGATGGGAAATTTATAGTATGTAAGTGTTGCAGTCTTAAAGAGACACCATCTTTTTTGGACAAAGTGGTGTCTTGAAGATGGTTTAAATTCCAAAACCATTTACCTGAATCATTTGATGAAGAGATTTTCAAAGCTGAGATAATTTTTTGTTCCAATGTTGTACCCGTGTTATATGGTCAGTCTAAGACTGTTTGTATCAGCGCCAGGTCTGATCATTGATGAGCAGAAGCAAACCCTCACATTTTGCAGCTCCCATTCAGGGCCATGCACAGCACCTGGTATTACTGCTGGGGGTGATCAGACTGCAAAACAAAACAGCTGGAGCCTGGATCAGAGCCCTACACTGATTGGCCAGTTGTGTCTGTTTAATTTAATTGCACACATTAAGCAGACACAATAGAATGATTGGGAAATGAAAGTATTCTGTGGGGTCTGTCCTTGTACAGGAATGTTTGGCTCAATATGTAAATACACTGCCGAGTGTACACTGCACCCCACAGTCCAGGAGAGGCCTGTAAGTCCTATTGTGCTACTGCCTGTAATATTGTATGTATAACTGCTTCACTTCTTACATCACCCTGTGTACTAATGAATGTTCCACTGCACACACACCCCAATTCAGACTCCAATGATAAAAGAAAGTAACTTACTCCCATCTGGAACCATATGATGCATGTGTGTCTCAGTGTCAGCTCCTGAATGTGTACACAGTACACAGCACGTCCAGGGGGAACCATCACATTCGGGTTGCACAACTCATGTACAGTAGGATATGTTTCAGATTGTGTATGTTTTGTCATGCGTTTTTTATTTTTTCCTGGGATGTGGGTGTCGCTGGCTAGGCCAGCATTTAGTGCCCATCCCTAATTGCCCTTGAGAAGGTGATGGTGAGCTGCCTTGTTGAACCGCTGCAGTCCATGTGCTGTAGGTACATCCACAGTGCTGTTAGGGAGGGATTTTGACCCAGCGACAGTGAAGGAACGGTGAAATATTTCCAAATCAGGATGATGAGTAACTTGCAGGGGAACTTGCAGGTGGTGGTGTTCCCATCTATCTGCTGCCCTTGTCCTTCTGGGTGGTAATGGTCATGGGTTTGGAAGATGCTGTCTAAGGAGCCTTGATGAATTCCTGCAGTGCACCTTGTAGATGGTGCACACTGCTGCTACTGTGCGTCGGTGGTGGAGGGAGTGAAGGTTTGTGGCTGGGCTGCTTTGCCCTGGATGGTGACCATCTGTGCGGAACATCATTGAATATTGACTAGTAACTTTACTAAAAGTGAAAAGACCTTGGAGGACCAGTGCAGTCCATGTGGTGTGGGTACACCCACAGCGCTGTTAGGAAGGGAGTTCCAGGATTTTGACCTAGGGACATTGAAGTAATGTCGATATATTTCCAAGTCAGGATGGTGAGTGGCTTGGAGAGGAACTTCCAGGTGGTGATGTTCCCATGTATCTGCTGTCCTTTTAGGTAATAGGTGGTGAGGTGAGTGTTTGCCCTTGATTTCAAGGCCTTATTTGACTGAGTGTGGCATCAAGGAGCCCTTGCAAAACTGGAGTCAATGGGAATCAGGGGGAAAACTCTACTGGTTGGAGTCATACCTAGCACAAAGGAAGATGGTTGTGGTTGTTGGAGTCAATCACCTCAGTTCCAGGACATCACTGCAGGAGTTCCTCAGGGTAGTGTCCTCGGCCCAACCATCTTCAGCTGCTTCATCAATGACCTTCCTTCCATCATAAAGTCAGAAGTGGGGATGTTCACTGATGATTGCACAATGTTCAGCACCATTCACAACTCCTCAGATACTGAAGCAGTCCATGTACAAATGCAGCAAGACCTGGACAATATCCAGGCTTGGGTTGACAGGTGGCAAATAACATGTCACACAAGTGCCAACAAGAGAGAATCTAACCATCGCCCCTTGACATTCAATGGCATTTCCATTGCTGTATCCCCCACAATCAACATCCTGGGAGTTACCATTGACCAGAAACTGAACTGGACTAGCCATATAAATACCGTGGTTACAAGAGCAGGTCAGAGGCTAGGAATCGTGCGACGAGTAACTCACCTCCTGATTCCCCAAAGTGTGTCCACCATCACAAGGCACAAGTCAGGAGTGTGATTGGATACTCCCCACTTGCCTGGATGAGTGCAGCTCCAACAACACTCAAGAAAATTGACACCATCCAGGACAAAGCAGTCCACTTGATTGGCACGAGATCCACAAACATTCACTCCCTCAACCACTGATGCACAGTGGCAGCAGTGTGTACCATCTACAAGATGCACTGCAGAAACTTACCAAGGCTCCTTAGACAGCACCTTCTAACTCACAACCGCTCACGAACACACCCAACCCCAGCAGGCATGGAAACTCCCAGCCCATGAGCACTACCATCTAGAAGGACAAGGGCATTAGATAGATGGGAACACCACCACCTGGAAGTTCCCCTACAAGCCACTCACCATCCTGAATTGGAAATATATCACCGTTCCTTCACTGTCGCTGGGTCAAAATCGTGGAACTCCCTTCCTAATAGCACTGTGGGTGTACCTACACCACATGGACTGCAGTGGTTCAAGAAGGCAGCTCACCACCACCTTCTCAAGGGCAATTAGGGATGGGCAGTAATTGCTGGTCTAGCCAGTGATGCCCACATTCCGTAAATTAATAAAAAAAGAATCGCGCTTTAGATGGTACTGTTGAAAGATGTTTGGTGAGTTGCTGCAGTGCATCTTGTAGATGGTACAGACTGCTGGCACTGTTCGTCGATGAAGGGAGTGAAAGTTTAAGGTGGTAGAGTATCAATCAAATGGGCTACATTGTCTGGGCTGATGTTGAGCTCCTCAAGTGTTATTGGAGCTGCACTCATCCAGGCAAGTGGAGAGTATTCCATTACACTCCTGACTTGTGCCTTGTGGATGGTGGACAGGCTTTGGGGAGCCAGGAGGTGAGTGACTCGCCCTGGGATTCCTAGTCTCTGACCTGCTCTTGTAGCCACGGTATTTATATAGCTAGTCCAGTTCAGTTTCTGGTCAATGGTAACCCCCAGGATGTTGATAGTGGGGATTCAGTGATGGTAATGCCATTGAATGTGAATGGGAGATGGTGAGATTGTCTCTTGTAGCAGATGGTCATTGCCTGGCACTTGTGTGACATGAATGTTACTTGCCAGTTATCAGCCTAAGCTTCAATGTTGTCCAAGTCTTGCTGCATTTGGACATGGCCTGCTGAACATTGTGCCATCATCAGCAAACATCCCCACTTCTGACCTTATGATGGAAGGAAGGTCATTGATGAAGCAGCTGAAGATGTTTGGGTCTAGGACACTACCCTGAGGAACTCTTGCAGTGATGCCCAGGGATGGAAATGATTGGCCTCCAACAACCACAACCATCTTCCTTTGTGCTAGGTATGACTCCAACCAGTAGAGAGTTTTCCCCCTGATTCCCATTGATTCCAGTTTTGCTAGGGCTCCTTGTTGCCACACTCGTTCAAATGCTGCCTTGATGTCAAGGGCAGACGCTCTTGCCACACCTCTGGAGTTCAGCTCCTTTGTCCATGTTTGGACCAAGGCTATAATGAGGTCAAGAGTTGCATTGTCCTGGCAGAACCCAAACTGGGCATCAGTGAGCAGGTTATTGCTAAGCAAATGATGCTTGATAGCACTGTCAACGTCACCATCACTTTATTGATGATCGAGAGTAGACTGATGGGGCGGTAATTGGCCGGGTTGGATTTGTCCTGCTTTTAGTGTACAGGACATACCTGGGCAATTTTCCACATAGCTGGGTAGATGCCAGTCTTGTAGCTGTACTGGAACAGCTTGGCTAGGGATATGGCAAGTTCTGTAGCACAATCTTCAGTACTATTGCTGGAATATTTTCTGGGTCCATAGCCTTTGCAGTATCCAGTACCTTCAGCTGCTTCTTGATATCACATGGAGTGAATTGAATTGACTGAAAACTGGCATCTGTGATGCTGGGGACCTCCGGAGGAGGCTGAGATGGATCATCCACTCAGCATTTCTGGTTGAAGATTGTTGTAAATGCATCAGCCTTATCTTTTGCACTGATGTGCTGGGCTCCTCCATCATTGAGGATGGGGATATTTGTGGAACTTCCTCCTCCAGTGAGTTGTTTAATTGTCCAGCACCATTCACGACTGGGTGTGGCAGAACTGCAGAGCTTAGATCTGATCTGTTGATTGTGGAATCGCTAAACTCTGTCTATCACTTGCTGCTTCTGCTGTTTGGTACACATGTTGTCTTGTGTTGCCACCAGATTAGCATCTTATTTTTAGGTAGGCCTGGTGCTGCTGCTGCTATCTTGCTTTCCTGCACTCCTTATTGAACCATAGTTGATCCCCAACTCTGTGGTAGAGTGGGGGATACGCCTGGCCATGAGGTTACAGATTGTGGCTGAGTACAATTTTACTGCCCCTGCTGATGGTCCACAGCAGCACATGGATGCCCAATTTTGAATTGCTAGATCTGTTCTCAATCTATCCCATTTAGCACGGTGTAGTGCCACACAACACAGTGAGTGGTATCCTCAATGTGATGCTAGTGCCAGTGATAGTGACAATGACAGTGCCAGTAGTCATGCCAATGCCCATTAGCTACAGCTTCCCCCTTATCCCAAGAATGCCTCAGAGATGACCTATGGGACTGGCAATAAGGTTCTGCCTCTTGGCAATACCATCCTGCAGCAGTCATTAGACAGGGGCTCGGGTGATGAGCTGTTCCATTAATAGGCTCAGAATTGTGCCTGCACCGTAAACCTGCAGCCTTGGCCCAGGCTGTTCATGGCCTGAGTTGCCTTTATCCTGAGCGCTGACACTAAATTATCCTCTTTCCTTTAAATTTCACACTATTCTGCTTTCAACGTGCTTTATGCATCTGTCCAAATGTGGCCCCGAAGATATGCAAATAACCTGGTCGCAAAGAGCTGGGTCTCGCACCAGTCAGACTGACTCCTGCCATGACCCAACCAGGTCAAAACCTCACCCATAAAGCAGGAGAAATATTTGTATTCTTGAATTTAGACAAGACCATCAGCAGAGACAATCAAGTCTTTAACGCACAGATCTGAATTTCGGTAAAGTTATTTCTGGAAATGATTACATTAGCAACAGATCAGTGAGAAGGACAAGGGTGTAATTTTAATAAACAAAGGTTTGTAACTGCATTGTGCATTGATTTTTCGAGCAGCTATGGTGTCTGATCTGGGTTTTGAGTCGATGCAGCATGATGTTAGCAATGATGGGGAATGCTCCTATCATCTTTAAAAGTGTAATTAATTTTTCACAGCCTTTAGGGGGAATAAGCAGTGAGTTGATGCTCTGTTCCTTCAGGCAAAGTAATCTTCATAAAGGATGCTGCAAGGCCTAAAATATTGCAACATTGAGTAGTATCAGTTAAAGGTGTATTCGTACAATAGGCACTTGTAAAATACTCTGCAGTTTTCTCTGCTTAACCTTATCATTCTGACAGTATTTCAGGCAGCTCGAAAAAGGAATGTCATCCCAGCTGATTTTCAGATTTGCTGCCTATCCCAATGGCCCTCCCAATCTCTGCTTATTTCCCCAAATCTACTGTTTCGAGCCCCCATCCCCCCAGACCCAGCCTCCATTTCTATATCCCACCCAACAGTGTGCTCTGTGACAAGGGATCCTAAGACTCTCCACCAGCGTCTCAAAGTTGAGCTCTTGAGAGGCGGGGTTAATATGGTGGTTCTATGATGATCTATGACAGGGAGTCAGCAGGTGCCTTAGATGTGCCAAGGGGGGCAGGCCCAACTTTTGCTGAGTGTAGTATCTCTCTGACCTTGACTTGGGTCACGAGGCAACTCTCCATCCACCTCTCAGCTACCTACCAGAACCTGACCGTTCCTAATTAATAAAGATTCGTCTCCAATAACAAAATGATTTGCCCTCAACCCTTTTAAGCCAAATGCCAAAGAGGTATTGGCCCCAATTCATGGATTTAATCGGCTGACGCTATCAAAATGCCTTCCTCAAATATCAATAGGTCTAAATGCAATTGAGCGGGAAAGGTAACCAATGTGGTTTTAATGCAAGAATTGGATACTAATGACATCAGGAATTCAGCATTTGCACTTATCAGACTATTTCCCCTGCCCCAGTTAGGAATTCCTCCCAGCTAATGGTTCAAGTTTCTGAAGTTTGAAGAGATTAAGTTGTACCGCAACTCTCTGCGCATCATCAAAAGTCACATTACATTTTAATTTCATTATTTCAGCTTTGTCTTTCAGTTACAAACAGCATGTTATAGGTTGAGGGAAAGGGTTTATTTTGAAGATCCTATGGAGCGTTTTGGGGAGGTAGTATCTCAGGTTTCAAAAATTGAGATATTTAGGTAACTTGGCTGTAAATGAATTATCTATTTTGGGGCTTCTGTGGGCGGAATACTCTCCTGCCTCTCACCCTCAGTCCTCCTGCATGAACACCAGGCATCCAGCTGGGGACAGGCCCCCAATAACACAGCATCAGGGAAGCAGGATAACAAATTAGCAACTAAAATAATTATTTTCTCTGTGAATGTGAGTCAGAGGGGGGGCTCAATGTAAATGGTAAACAAGAACAGAAAATACTGGGAATACTTGGCAGGTCTGGCAATATCTGTGGAGAGAGAAACGACGTTTCAGGTTGATGACCTTTCATCAGATGCGGGAAAAGTTAGAAACGTTACAGGTTTTAAGCAAGTGCAGAATCGGGGAAAGGGGAGTGGGAGGAATAAAGAAGAGGGGAGATCTGTGATAGGATGGAAGACAGGAGAGATTAAATGACAAAAGGGTTGATAATGAGACAACTAAAGAAACAAAAGATGGGTTTAGAGTAGGTGTAAATGGGGAAAAAGCAGAATCATTACAAACAGCTGCTGTATGTAAAAACGAGGGCAGAGTTAATGATCTGAAAGTGTTGAACTCAATGCTGAGTCTCAAACTCAATTGAACCAATGCTTTTTGAGAATTTCTGGGCTAAATCAGGGAATTTGTCAATAATTGAAATGTCTGATCCACTCTCAAAAATCTTGCAGGCTACTATAATGATTAAATTATTAAAAGTGTATATTCAGTTTTAAACTGTGCAATTAAATTGTCTTCACTTTATTTTTGCTTTAAATAGTTTACGTTGCAGTGTGCTGTAATTTAAATTTTGGTTTAATTATATTTAATAGACACTGCCAGTTGATATAGATAACGCCGCAAAGCCATACAATATCTAGCACAGCAAATCACTCACTGAGGCTCTATCTCCCACTTAGTTGAGAAACGGGATTCCGACAGATAAAAGGGAAGTTAAAATATAAAAAACAGAAACTGCTGGAAATATGTAGCAGTTTATAACCCCTTCAGGTCACACCTTTCATCAGATGCCATGAAGTATTTGCACCAAAGCACTAAACTGTCTTTTCTTTCAGGAATAGACAGACGTGCTGGAATTTTCCAGAATTCACCACTTTTCTAGTTATTTCTAGTGGATCTGACATGAGTGAATGTTTACAATGGTTCTGTGCACAATGTAGCATAACTTACATGGCTGAAGATATTCTTTGCTAAATTGTTGGTGAACAGGTTTCTTGCAAAGTGCAGCCTGTGCCCATTCTCCATGGTCAGGATCATATTATCTAGCTGTAGATCATTAGGGTCCTCCATCAACAGGTGAGCTAATGCCAGGGTGCGTGATCGCCAGCAGCTACCAGCCGGGTCAATAAGCTGCTGCAGTTGTTAGACTCCCTCACCCTTCAATTCTGGGGCCCAAACAGTGGGGGTGAAAGTTGCCTCTGCTTTCTGTAAGAGTTCTACATGAAAACACTTAGGCAGCATTAATCTGGTTGCTAGTGTCCCTATTCTTTAACCCCACACTCAGAGAGGTCAGGGATGGCTGGTGTGAGATGTGGTTCTTTACCTATCGATGGTGTAAGAGGCTGGAGTTGAGGAAAATTGTTACCTCGATCAGTGTATGTCCAACAACTGAGACGATAATCAGAAATAAACCTCCGTCACACTGCATGGCAAGAAATAGGAAATAGTTCTCAATAGATAATGCAATTCAGTATTATTCAATATATAAAGTACAAAAATAGTGAAATCTTCAGTGGCTACATGTGCGTGTAAGCTTCTCTATCTATCCTTGCATCTATCCTTTGTCTTTTTTACTCCGTTTCCCTTTGTCTTCCCCTCCCTCTCTCTTCCTTTGTCATTATCTCTCCCTCTTATTGTTTACTTCTTTCCCTCTCGATCTCCATCTTTCTCTCTCTCTCCCTATCCCTATCTCTCTCATTCTCGCCCTCCCTACTCATCTTTCCCCTCCCCCTTCCCCCCCTCTATGTACAAGAGTTTCCTGCCTTCTCACTCCAGCAGGTTTCATGTGCTATGTGGTTACAAGCATCGCATGGCAATTAGAGCTCCACTCGTTTGCTCAGGTACAATTAATTGGCTGCAGCAATTAATTAATGTGTTAGAAAGTCAGAGCAAGAGAAAAAAACTTCCGCCCACTTTTTCTATCAGAGAATTTGCTCCTGACCATTCAAGCAGCGCTGAAAAAAAATCCAAACACCAACACTTTCAAACTTTTCTTATCAAAAATCAAAACTTTTGTTCCCCTCACAACTAATGCCGAACTCATTTCAGATAATAGATAGCATGACTAATGGCTGAAGCATGTAGAAATCATTGGGAAAATGTCCTTGGAAGACAAATGCATTTCAGCAGAATAATTAACTTAATTAACAAATTCACATGCATATTCATCAGGCTATTAATGTCTTCTCAGCTCAGCTTGATGAACATTGGTGTAATAACCATCTCATTTACATAGTGCATTCTACTGCATTCAAAAAGAAACATGCCTCTAGTTTGCATGCTTGTCTCAGAGCTCAACCCAGCTCCAAGTACACAACAGCCAGTCATTAACCTATCTATTAATTGCCCTGTTCCCCAGACTTGAATTGCAGATTCTGTTTCTCTGTGACCATGCAGATCTTTAGTCCCCTCTCCCTCTCATTCTGCTTCTCCATCTCTGTCTGTGTGTCTCTTTCTTTCTGTCTCTCTCTCTCTCTCTCTCTCTCTTTCTTGCTCTCTGGGGAATATCTTGGCACCAGTTCTAACTTTCTGTTCCCAAATGCTGCCAGCCTGCATCATGCGAAATTGCCATTTCCCTGGCTCTCTGTGGAGCAATCTTTAAAGGCAGTAAGGTGTGACGCCAAGGACTGGCAGCTTGGCAGCACAGCCTGCGGTTAGCAGAATGCAGGAGATTAGAGAGTGGGGGCTGCCTACCATGGACAAGTAGAATGGTATAAAAAACAGCAGCTGTCGGTATAATTCCTCTAACACTCTGCTTGTGTTCATATTAGAAAAACAGATTAAGCCCCACGCGATACTCATTTATTCCTGACATACGTTAATATTGTATATCTTAATCTGAAATAGCATCAGTATGGCATTGTGCTCCTGTTCTAGAATTGAGGAGGTGTGAAAATATAACAGCGTTTTACGAACAGAATCTGCACAATCAAAGAGAAAGAAACTACGGAATCAAGGAATATTCCAGAGGCAGGCAGGGAACAGCAAGTATTAAAATATCAAAATAAAGAGCTTCATCGTCAGACAATATGCAAAATGAAGGCAAAGTGTATCTATTAATCCACTGATACTGAACAGGGTGAGAGAGAGAAGTAAACTCAATCTTCACTGCAGCTTGAAACAAGATTAAAGAGAGGAGAAAGCGTCTGTAAATCAGCATTTTGAAAATCAAGCAGTCACTGCAGTCTGGGAGATTTAATGTCTCATTTGGTTCCAGATGTGGACACACAATCTCTAGATCACAGCGGCATTTGTGGAGAAATTAGTTACAAAAGTGATTATCCTTTTGTCCCAGGTCCATTCTGAAACGATAAACCAAATATACACATCATACCTCACCCCTGCCCATATCTCACCCACTTCTTCTGCCCAAACCATTCCCTTTCTCCTGCCCATATCATACCCCATCTCCTGCCCTTATATTTTTTTCTTTATGTGGGTGTCGCTGGCAAGGCCAGCATTTGTTGCCCATCCCTAATTGCCCTTGAACTGAGTGGCTTGCTAGGCCATTTCAGAGAGCAGTTAAGAGTCAACCACATTGTGGATCGGGAGTCACATGTAGGCCAGACCAGGTAAGGATAGCAGATTTCCTTCTCTAAATGGGATTAATGACCCAGATGGGTCTTTACAACAATCAATAATAGTTTCATGGTCACCATTACCAAGACCAGCTTCATAGCTTCCAGATTTTTTTTATTGACTGAATATAAATTCCACCAGCTGTCATGGTGGGATTTGAACCCATGTCCCTGGGCCTCTGGATTACTAGTCCAGTGACATTACCACTATGCCACCGTGAGCTTCTTCCTATTTCTCTCCCCTTCCCCTTCCCATTTCACAAAGTTTCCCCTGCACATTTCACACTCCTTCACTGTGCAATTACCACCACCTATCCCTGCCCATATCTCTCATCTCCTTCCTGTTTATACCTCTTCCCTCCTGGCATATATCACTGCCCGTTTTTAATATCCTATTTCCAGAATGATTTCCTTCCTGTCTCTGGCTCTTTCTCTGCTTTACAGCATTACCTGGTGGAGTGAGCAAGCTGTGTCAGTGCCTGCACCTGGGGAGGGACACTAGGAGCTGAAGTAACTATCACACCAAGACTCAGTCAAAATCAGGGCATCCTGGACAAGAGTTACTGAATCAAAATGTCAAATAGGCAACAAAGTCAACCAACTGCTAAAAGCACATATTCTCAGCACTTGCCTCTGAATCTCGAGTTACCCCGAACCACCATTAATTCAGCCAGGTAAGGATTGTTCACTTGAAATATACAGGATTTTTTTTATTCAGCAGCTATTCCAAGTGATATATAGACATACATTTACAAGGCACAAAGCCTCAGGCATGTCAGCACAGGCTCTGCTGATGGATCCAAAACTCTTTATTCAGGGTAAGGGTCACTCATTATAACTGTACAGAGTCACTGTTTATTCAGGGTAAGGGTCACTCTCTGTGTAACTGTACAAAACATAAGAACATAAGAAATAGGAGCAGGAGTAGGCCTTTCGGCCTGTCAAGCCTGCCCTGTCATTCAATAAGATCACGGCTGATCTGCCCCAGGCCTCATCTCCTCTTTCGTGCCAGCTCCTCATAACCCTCAACTCCCCGATATTTCAAAAATCTATCTACCTCCCCTTTAAATACTTTCAGTGATCTAGCCTCCACAACTCTCTGGGGTAGAGAATTCCAGACATTTACTGCCCTCTGAGAGAAGAAATTCCTTCACATCTCAGTTTTAAATGAGTGTCCCCTTATCCTGTAACTATGTCACCTAGTTTGAGATTCCCCCGCTAATGGAAACATCTTCTCAATATCTACCCTGTCAAGCCCCCTCAGAATCTTGTATGTTTCAATAAGATCATCCCTCATTCTTCTAAACTCCAATGAGTAAAGGCCTAACCTGTTTAGCCGTTCTTGATAAGTCAACCCGTTCATCCCAGGAATCAGCCTAGTGACTCTCTTTTGAACTGCCTCCAATGCCAATATATCCTTTCTTAAATACGGGTACCAAAACTGTACACAATACTCCAGGTGCGGCTTTACCAACACCCTGTACAGCTGGAACAAGACTTCCCTATTTTTAAACTCCAACCCCCTAGCAATACAGGCCAGAATTCCAGTTGTCTTCTTAATTACTTGCTGCACCTGCATACTAACCTTTTGTGTTTCATGCACAAGAACACCCAGATTCCTCTGTGCTGCACTTCTTGGAGTCTCTCTCCATTTAAATATTAGTCTGCCTTTTGATTCTTCTTACCAAAGTGCATGACCTCACACTTTCCTACATTAAACTCCATCTGCCAAGTTTTTGCCCTCTCACTCAACCTGTCTATATCCCCTTGCAGATTCCTTATGTCCTCATCACAACTTGCCCTTCCACCTATTTTTGTATTGTCAGCAAATTTGGATACATTACACTCTGCCCCCTCCTCCAAGTCATTAATATAGATAGTAAATAATTGAGGCCCTAGGATTTATCCTTGTGGCACTCCGCTAGTTACGTCTTTCCAACCTGAAAAAGACCCATTAATCCCAACTCTCTGTCTTCTGTTTGTTAACCAATCTTCAATCCATGCTAATACATTACCCCTAATACCGTAAGCTCCTATCTTGTGCAATACCATTTTATGTGGCACCTTATTGAATGCCTTGTGGAAATCCAAATGCAT
Source organism: Cetorhinus maximus (assembly GCF_964194155.1). Classification (NCBI taxonomy): domain Eukaryota; kingdom Metazoa; phylum Chordata; class Chondrichthyes; order Lamniformes; family Cetorhinidae; genus Cetorhinus; species Cetorhinus maximus. The sequence goes on along the minus strand of NC_135903.1, from coordinate 14,213,405 downwards.
TACATCTACTGGTTCCCCTTTATCAACTCTGCTTGTTATATTCTCAAAGAACTGTAGCAAATTTGTCAAACATGATTTCCCTTTCATAAAACCGTGTTGACTCTATTTGATTGCGTTAAGCTTTTCTAAAAGCCCTGCTATTTCTTTCTTAATAATGGACTCTAGCATTTTCCCATCAATAGATGTTAGGCTGACTGGCCTAAGGTTTCCCGTTTTTTGTCTCCCTCCCTTCTTGAACGGGGGCGTCACATGAGCGGTTTTCCAATCCGCTGGGACCCTCCCAGAATCCAGTGAGTTCTGGAATGTTTCAACCAATGCCTCCACTATCTCTGTAGCCACTTCCTTTAAAACCCTTGATTGCAGTCCATCAGGTCCTGGCGACTTGTCTGCCTTTAGTCCCATTAATTTCTCAAATACTTTGTCCCTTGTGGTAGAGACTGTTACAAGATCTTTCCTCCCATTAGTTCCTTGCTTATCTGATATCTTTGGGATGTTTATAGTGTCCTCCACCGTGAAGACCGATGCAAAATATTGGTTTAAATTATCTGCCATTTCCCTGTTCGCCATTATCAATTCTCCAGTCTTATCCTCCAAGGGTCCCACACTCACTTTAGCTATTCTCTTACTTTTTATATACCCGTAGAAGCTCTTGCTGTTTGTTTTTATATTTCTTGCCAATTTACTTTCATAATACATTTTCTCCCTCTTTTTTAGCTTTTTAGTCTCCGCTGCTGGTTCCTAAAAAATTCCCAATCCTCTGGCCTATCACTAGTTTTCGTCGCTTTGTATGTCTGAGTTTTTGATTGGATATCCTCCTTGACCACCTTTGTTAACCATGGGTGGTTCATCCTTCTCATCGAGTCCTTCTTTTTGACCGAGATAAATTTTTGCTGAGCGTTATGAAACATCTGCTTAAATGTCTGCCACTGCTCATCCACTGACCTTCCCCTTAGTCTATTTTCCCAGCCCGGTTTAGACAACTCTTTCTTCATACCTCTGTAATTGTTCTTACTTAAGTTGAGGACACTGGATTGAGACTCAGTGACTCTGTATAGAGTTACTGTTTATTCAGGGCAAGCACTGTGTAACTACCGAATCACTGTTTATTTAGGGTAAGGGTCACTCCCTGAGTAATTGTACAGAGTCATTGTTTATTCAGCAGGGTAAGGGTCACTCACTGAGTAACTGTACGGAGTCACTGTTTATTCAGGGTAAGGGTCACTCACTGTGTAACTGTACAGAGTCACTGTTTTGTCTGCACTGGAGTGTTGTGTTTGGCTCTTGTAGAATGCTTCAGTTGGAATTTGGTGACAGAGGGAGGAGGTGCTCCTTTCTTTTTCTACTTTTGCTCAGAAAGAAGAGCGGCGGCCTTGGTAAGTAGGAACTGGTGAGCGCATTAGAAAACTTGGATTTAACTACGATGCGCCAGGAATAATAGAAATTTAGGGCCATTATAATAAAGTAATATAAATAATCCAAAGTAGAATACAGTTAACATAAAGGAAGTAGAGTTAAGACATGGCAGGGCAGCTCAGTCGAGTGGAATGCATGTCCTGTAATATGTGGGAAGTCATGGACGCTACTGGTGTCCGAGACGACCACATGTGCTCCGGTTTTGGAGCTCAAGCGATGGCTGGAGTCACTGTGGCGCATCCGCGAGGCCAAGAGCTACGTGGATAGCATGTTCAGAGAGGTGGTCACACCGCAGCTTAAGGGCCTGGAGACAGAGAGGGAATGGGTGACCATCAGGCAGTCCAAGAGAATTAGGCAGGTAGTGCAGGAGTCCCCTGGGGTCCCGCTCACAAATCAGTTTTCTGTTTTGGAAGCTGGTGAGGGCACTGGTTCCTCAGAGGAGTGCAGTCAGAGCCAGGTTTGTGGTACCACGATCGGCTCGGCTGTAGGGGAGGGGAGGAAGAAGAAAGGAAGAGCTATAGTGATAGGGGATTCATTGGTTAGGGGAAAAGACAGGCATTTCTCTGGCCAGGGTCCAGGATGTCATAGATCGGCTGTGACATTATTCTGGTGGAGGTCGAACAGCCGGAGATCATTGTGCACATTAGTACCAATGACTTAGGTAAGAAGGGGGATGTAGTCCTGTGATCAGAATTTAGGGAGCTAGGTAGAAAATTAACAAGCAGGACCTCTAATGTAGCAATCTCTGGATTACTCCCAGTGCCACATGCCAGTGAGTACAGAAATAGGACGATAAGTCAGATGAATGCATGGCTGGAATGATGGTGCAGGAGGGAGAGCTTTAGATCTCTGGGACACTGGGACTGATTCTGGGGGAGATGGCACCTGTACAAGCCAGACAGGTTGCACCTGAACAGAACCTGGGGCTGAGTTCCTTGAGGGACGTTTTGCTAGTGCTGTTGGGAGGGCTTTAAAGTAACTCGGCAGGGGTGTGGGAACCAAGAGAACATATTCGAGAGGAATACCAGGGTGCACAAAATACTGGGAGGGACAGATAGCACTAGTATAAGGAATAGTAAGTTAATAGGTAAAGTCAGGGTGAGGGAGAAAGCAACAAAAATCTAAATGAGGATTACTATGCATGTATGTGAATGCACGGAGTATAGTCAATAAGATTGGGGAGTTACAGGTGCAGATTGCCATGCGGAAATATGATGTTGTGGCAATAACAGAGACCTGGCTCAAGATAGGGCAGAACTGGGTATTAAATATTCCTAGGTACGAGGTGTTCAGAAGAGATAGAAAAGGAGAAGGGGTGGCAGTATTGGTTAAGGAGAGCTTTGCAGTTCTGGAGAAAGAGGATGTCCCAGAGGGTTCAAGGACAGAGTCAATTTGGCTAGAGCTAAGGAACAAAATGGGTGCAGTTATATTGCTCGTTGTAGTCTATAGACCGCCAACTAGTGGGAAGAACGTAGAACAAATCTGCAGGGAAATTACAGAGAGGTGCAAGCATTATAGAGTAGTTATAATGGGTGACTTTAATTACCTGAATGTAGACTGGGACAGTGGTAGTGTAAAGGGTGGAGAGGGGCAAAAGTTCCTAAATTGTGTTCTGGAAAATTTTCTGCATCAGGATGTGTCCAATCCAACAAGAAAAGACTGGACCTGGTTCTTGGAAATGAGGCGGACCAAGTAGATCAAGTGTCAGTGGGGGAACATTTAGGAGACACTGATCATTATATTGTACGTTTCAGGACGATGATAGAAAAGGATGATAGGCAATCCAGAGTAAAAATAATTAACTGGATGAGAGCCGACTTCGATGGTGCAAGAACAGAGCTGGGCCAGATAGACTGGAACGAAAAAATGGCGGGAAAAACTAGCTGAACAATGGGCTACCTTCAAAAAAGAATTGGTTCGGGCACAGTCAAGGTATATTCCATCGAAAGGGAAAGGTAGGACAAACAAATCCAGAGCTCCCAGGATGAGGAAGGAGATAGAAATTAAGATAAAGAAGAAAAAGTGTGCTTATGACAGGTGTCAGGAAGAAAATACAATTGAGAACCAAGAGGAATACAGGTTTAGAGGGGAGGTGAAAAAGCATATTAGAGAAGTGAAGAGTGATTATGAGAAAAGACTGGCAGCCAACATAAAGGGGAATCCCAAAGTCTTCTATAGGCATATAAATAGCAAAAGGGTGGTAAAATGAGGAGTAGGGCCGCTTAGGGACCTAAAAGGGAATTTACACGTGGACGAAGGGGCCATGGCTGAGGCATTAAATGAATACTTTGCATCCGTCTTTACCAAGAAGGTAGATGCTACCCAGGCCATGGTGATAGACAAGGAAACTCTGTCACTAAAATGGTTAAAAATTGATAAGGAGGAAGTGTTGAATAGACAGTTGGTACTTAAAGTTGACAAGGCACCGAGACCGGATGAGATGCATCCAAGCATACTGAAGGAAGTGAGAGTAGAAATTGCAGGGGCACTGGCCATAATCTTTCAGTATTCCCTAGACTCAGGGGAACTGCCAGAGGATATAGATATGGAATTTAACCCTGAAAAGTGTGAGGTGATACACTTTGGAAGGAGTAATTTGACAAGGAAGTATTCAATGAACGGCATGACACTAGGAAGTTCTGAGGAACAAAGGGACCTTGGTGTGTGTGTCCATAGATCTTTGAAGGTGGAGGGGCATGTTAGTGGGGTGGTGAAGAAAGCATATGGGACACTTGCCTTTTTCAATTGAGGCATAGATTACAAAAGTAGGGAGATCATGTTGGAGTTGTATAGAACCTTGGTGAGGCCACAGATGGAGTACTATGTGCAGTTCTGGTCGCCACATTATAGGAAGGATGTGGTTGCACTGGAGGGGGTGCAGGGGAGATTCACCAGGATGTTGCCTGGGATGAAACATTTAAATTATGAAGAGAGGTTGGATAGACTTGGGTTGTTTTCGTTGGAGCAGAGAAGACTGAGGGGCGACCTGATCGAGGTGTACAAGATTATGAGGGGCATAGACAGGGTGGATAGAGACCAGCTGTTCCCCTTAGTTAAAGGGTCAGTCTCGAGGAGACACAAGTTTAAGGTGAGGGGCAGGAAGTTTAGGGGGGATGTGAGAAAAAACTTTTTTACCCAGGGGGTGGTGACGGTCTGGAATGCGCTGCCTGGGAGGGTGGTGGAGGCAGGTTGCCTCACATCCTTTAAAAAGTACCTGGATGAGCACTTGGCACATCATAACATTCAAGGCTATGGGCCAAGTGCTGGTAAATGGGATTAGGTAGGTAGGTCAGGTGTTTCTCACGTGTCGGTGCAGACTCGATGGGCCGAAGGGCCTCTTCTGCACTGTGTGAGTCTGTGACTGGAGAATTGCAAACATTACGCCCTTGTTCAAAAAAGGTTGTAAGGATAAGCCCAGCAATTACAGACCAGTCAGTCTAACTTCACCAGTGGGCAAGATTCTAGAAACAATTATTCGGGATAGAATTCGTAGTCACATGGAAAAATATGGGTTGATAAGGAAGAGCCAGCATGGATTTCTAAAGGGGAAATCCTGTTTAACAAACTTGCTGGAGTTTTTTGAAAAGGTCAATGAGGGTAATGCTGTTGATGTGATGTACATGGACTTTCAAAAGGCATTTGATACAATGCCACACAACCAACTTGTGAGAAAAGTTATTGCTCATGGAATAAAAGGGACAGTAGCAACATGGATACAAAATTGGCTGAAAAATAGGAAGCAGAGAGTAATGGTCAATGGATATTTTTTGGGCTGGAGGAAGGTTTGTAGTGGAGTTCCCCAGGGGTTGATATTGGGACCCTTGCTGTTCCTGATATATATTAATGATCTAGAGCTTGGTGTGTAGGGGAAAATTTCAAAGTTTGCGGATGATATGAAGCTTGGGAGTGTTGTAAACTGCGAGGACAGTGTGGAGCTTCAAAAGGACATAGACAAGTTGGTGGAGTGGGCAGATAGGTGGCAGATGAAGTTCAATGTGGAGAAATGTGAGGTGATGCATTTTGGTAGGAAGAACATGGACAGACAATATAAACTAAGGGGTGAAATTTTGAAGTGGGTGCAGGAGCAGAAAGACCTGGGTGTATATGTGCATAGATTAGTGAAGGTGGCAGGACAGGTGGAGAGAGCAGTTAATAAAGCATATAATATCCCGGGCTTTATTAATAGGGGCATAGAGTACAAGAGCAGGGAGGTTATGCTGAATTTATATAAGACACTCATTAGACTTCAGCTGGAATATTGTGCACAGTTCTGGGCGCCACATTATAGGAAGGATGTGAACACATTGGAGAGAGTGCAGAAGAGGTTTACAAGAATGGTTCCAGGGATGAGAAACTTCAGTTACGAAGATAGATTGGAAAGATTGGGACTGTTCTCAGTCAGAAGAAGATTTGATAGAGATGTTCAAAATCATGAGGGGGCTGGACAGAGTAGATAGGGAGAAGCTGTTCCCGCTCGTAAAAGGATCAAGAACGAGAGGGCACAGATTTAAAGTGATTTGCAGAAAAAGGAAATGTTTCATGAGAAAAAACTTTTTCACACAACGAGTGGTTCAGGTCTGGAATGCGCTGCCTGGAAGTGTGGTGGAGGCAGGTTCAATCGAGCCATTCAAGAGGGCATTTGATGATTATGTGAATAGAAGCAATGTGCAGGGGTACGGGGAAAAGGCAGGGAAATAGCACTAGGTCATAATGCTAATTTGGAGAGCCGGTGCATACACGATGGGCCGAATGGCCTCCTTCTGTGCCGTTAAAATTCTGTGATTCTGTTAATTCAGGGTAAGGGTCACTCACTGTGTAACTGCACAGAGTCACAGTTTATGCAGCCGGGTATGGGTTACTCCCTGTATGACTGTACAGAGTCACTGTTTATTCAACAAATGGTAAAATTCTTATGTTAAGTAATAATAATCTAAATATATTAAATTGTCATGAATAATCTGCCCGGAGGTTGATGCTGCTCATCAAATAGGCTGTGGTCTGCATGCTCAGCACAGAGTATGTTTTGCCCTCATCTGCATATCTTTCAGTAAACAAACTGCTGGAAAGGTTTGAAATAAATATTTGATAGATTTTCTGTTCTGTGAGAGAGATGGTCTCCAGGTGACTTTGTCTCGGATTTTTCCTTTTTCCATCCCAGGTCAGGCAGGGAGGGAGTAAGTGATCCCCTGCATCGCCCTCACATCTCTGCTGCGTGCTTTATGCTCCATGGAATTCTAATTCATAACAGTTTCATTTCAATTTACATAAAGTTGCTTTTGCTGGCGTGAGATGAAGCAGATTGTGTCTGTGATCCAACTCTCCAACTAACAGAAAGCAGCTTCCTACTGGGACCAAGCGCGTGCCATCTGATCTCAGCAACTTCTGGGAGGTCCCAACAAGTGACAGGTACAGCACGGGGTTAGATAGAGAGTAAAGCTCCCTCTACACTGTCCCCATCAAACACTCCCAGGACAGGTACAGCACAGGGTTAGATAGAGAGTAAAGCTCCCTCTACACTGTCCCCATCAAACACTCCCAGGACAGGTACAGCACGGGGTTAGATACAGAGTAAAGCTCCCTCTACACTGTCCCCATCAAACACTCCCAGGACAGGTACAGCACGGGTTAGATACAGAGTAAAGCTCCCTCTACACTGTCCCCAACAAACACTCCCAGGACAGGTACAGCACGGGGTTAGATACAGAGTAAAGCTCCCTCTACACTGTTCCCATCAAACACTCACAGGGCAGGTGCTGTTTGAGTTAGATATAAATCTTTATCTGCCTGATGCCTAGCGCTCCCTGCTCAGTGAACCTTAGTTGAGTGCTGAAATTACACACTCAGATGTGATGAAAATCCTTGGATTCCTCAGGTGAAAGAATGAGTTATCTTAAGGGTCAGATATTGAGAGCCGGATGGTCAGGCAGAATATTCCATCAATAAAGACTTTCCCATCAGTCCATAAGTGGAAACTAAGACAGAATCCTTCCTGGAGATTTAGTCACCCTCAGGTTGATATTATCCCAGAATTGTCAACAAATGCAGCACTGACAACGTTCTAAGATGTAATACTGGCACCTGTTGCTACTCCCCAGTGTCACACCCAACACTGTGACTAAGACTATCCAGAGAAATCATGCTCTTCACATTCAGCTCTTATCTTGCCAGGAACTGTAAGATTCAACCGTGGCTGAGAGTTGGCACACCAGCCCATCTGCGTACTGCCAAAGCTCCCCCCTGTACCTCTCTACTGTGCACCGACAGCATACTAATTCAGATATTTCAACAATCAGAATTGCTTGAATCATTGAATGCTAAGGAAGGAACCTCAGGTCTAAAAAGTGATCTTTGATTCTGGATGGCTGTTCAGTTTCACAATCAACAAATTACAATCAGACCCTTGTTCAGGAATGTGAATCTGAAACATTCCTTTACTTTTGAAATCCTGCAGCTGTTGATGTGTATTAGTTAATTATTTTACATCAGCTGTTTGTTACTATGCAATATTATCAATAATGGTGGGTGTTATCAGGTGCAAATAATTGGTGGTCAGAATATTACTGCACTTTAACATGGATATGAAGTGTAGTATATACCAGATACAGACACCTATATATCCAATAAACTGCATATCAGTTCTGTTGAAGGGTCATGAGGACTTGAAACGTCAACTTTGCTCTTCTCCACCGATGCTGCCAGACCTGCTGAGTTTTTCCAGGTATTTCTGTTTTTGTTTTTGTATCCAATAAATTCCCCATATACCAAAATAATCACTCTAATTATCAAGTACACATCCCATATACTCAATAATAAACACCCCATATATCCAATAAATACCACAAATACCTGAATCCACCACTATCAACATTCTGGGGGCTTGCCTTTGACCAGAAACTGAACTGGACTGGTATAAATACTGTGGCTATAAGAGCAGCTCAGAGGCTGAGAATCGTGCAACGAGTAACTCACCTCCTGACTGTCCAAAGACTGTCCACCATCTACAAAGCATAAGTCAGGAGTGTGATGGAATACTCCTCACTTGCCTAGATGAGTACAGCTCCAACAACACTCAAGAAGCTTGACACCGTCCAGGTCAAAGCAGCCTGCTTGATTGGCACCCCATCCACAAACATTCACTCCCCCCACAGTAGCACTGTAGCAGCAGTGCGTACCATCATTAAGATGCACTGCAGGAATTCATGAAGGCTCCTTCAACAGCACCTTCCAAACCCACAACCACTACCATCTAGAAGGACAAAGGCAGCAGATAGATGGGAACACCAGCACCTGGAAGTTCCCCTCCAAGTCACTCACCATCCTGACTTGGAAATATACCACCATTCCTTCACTGTCGCTGGGTCAAAATCATGGAACTCCCTTCCTAACAGCACTGTGGGTGTACCTACACCACATGGACTGCAGTGGTTCAAGAAGGCAGCTCACCACCACCTTCTCAATGGCAACTAGGGATGGGCAATAAATGCTGGCCCAGCCAGCGAAGCCCACATCCTGTAAATTCATTTTAAAAACCCAAGGAAATCCTAATGTAGGCAATAAACACCTCATATATCAGGGAGACACCCACATGTCCCATTAACACCTGACAACAGTGGATTGAATTCAGGGGCCACAGTTGTGAATTGAAGAGTTTCAGTTATACAAGATCGGATTGATTTTATACAGCTACATTAATGTTGCAAAAGTAGGGTTCTGATTCAGATGAAGTAAAAAAAATATGAGATGAGCTGAGCTCAGTGAGACTGAATCCTCAGCTTGCACTGAGCGTGAGTAAACTAAGTGCCAGTCCTTGATAAAGGATGGTATAATCCACCATTTATTTTGGTAAGCGATTTCATTCTCCAGCAGCAGTGATGTAGGGAGCATTGTAGGTGTGTGGCATCATGTGATTTAGTGACACACATAGTACATCACCAAAGGCCCCCTTGATTTCGGAGCTTTGTTTGTGATGGGAGCCCAAGAGGGATGCGTAGTGGAATGACTCATGACACACACAGACCTGTTGTCCGTGTGAATGGTGATAGATTGTGTGAACTACTGCCCCTAACTGACTTTGCACCAAGTTCTCTTCTCCCATTACCCAGGTGCTGGCCACATTGGATCCTGGATGTGCAATGCCTAATGTTTAAAATTTGGATCCTAGTGTTCAAATCTCTTCATGACCTTGCCCCTCCCTATCTTGTAATCTCTTCAAAACCACCAAGATCTTGTGTCCCTTCAGTTTTGGCTTCCTGGTCATCCCTGGTTTTAATCTCTCCATCACTGGTGGTCATGCCTTCAGCTGCTGGGCTCCAAGCTCTGGAATTCTCTGACTAAACCTCTCCCCCTCTTGAACTCACTTTCCTCCTTTAAGACACTTTAAAACCTGCCTCTTCCAACAGGCCTTTGGGCAATTTGGAGCACAAAAACAGGACATTTGCCCAACTGCTGTGTGCTGGTGTTTATCTCCAATAAGTCTCCTCCCACTTTTCTTCATAGAACCATAGAAAAGGTATGGCACAGAAAGAGGCCATTCAGCCCATCATGTCTGCGCCGGCTAAAAAAGAACAAAAAACTAGCTGCCCATTCTAACCCCACCTTCCAGCACCTGGTCCATAGCCTTGCAGGTTACAGCCGTTTAGCTGCAGATCCAGGGACCTTTTAAATGAGTTAGGGGTTTCTGCCTCCATCATCAAACCAGGCAGCGAATTCCAAACACCCACCACCCTGTGGGTGAAGAAGTTTATCCTCTTGTCCCCTTTAATCCTTCTACCAATCATCTTAAATCTATGCCCCCAGTAATTGACCCCTCACCTAGGGGAAACAAGTCTTTCCTGTCTACTCTATCTTGGCCTCTCATAATCTTGTACATCTCAATCAGGTCACCCCTGGCCTCCTCTGTTCTAAGGAAAACAACCCTAGCCTATCTGATCTTTCCTCATAGCTGTAATTTTCAAGTCCTGGCAACATTCTCGTAAATCTCCTCTGTACTCTCTCTAGAGCAATTATGTCCTTCCTGTAATGTGATGACCAGAACTGTACACAAAATTCAAGCTGTGGCCTGACCAGTGTTTTATACATTTCCATCATTACATTCCTGCTTTTGTATTCAATGCCTCACCCAATAAAGGAAAGCATTCCATTTGCTTTCTTTACCGCCTTATCCACCTGTCCTGCCACCTTCAGGGGCCCGTGGACATGCACTCCAAGGTCTCTCACTTCCTCAACCCCTCTCAATATCCTCCTGTTTATTGAGTATTCCCTTGCTTTGTTTGCCCCCTCACAAATGCATTATCTCTCACTTTTCCACATTGAATTTAATTTGCCACTTTTCCACCCCCGCAACCAAACCATTGATATCATTCTGGTGTTGACAGCTATCCTCTTCACTGTCAACTACATGGCCAATTTATGTGTCACCTGCGAATTTCCCGATCATGCCTCCCACATTTAAGTCCAAATCATTGATATATACAACAAGCAGCAAGGGACCCAACATTGAGCCCTATTTCACGCTATCAACATATCCTTCTATTCCTTTCTCTCCTTTGTGTTTATCCAGTTTCCCCCTTAAAGGCATCAATATTATTCACTTCAACCACTCTCTGTGATAGCGAGTTCCACATTCTCACCACTCTCTGGGTAAAGAAGTTTCTCCTGAATTCTATATTTATGGTACTTAATTTTGAACTCCCAACAGGTGGAAACATCTCTATGTTTACCCTCTCGAACCATTTCATAATTTTAAAGACCTCTATCAGGTCTTCCCTCAGCCTTCTCTTTCTAAAGAAATGAACACTAGCCTGTTCAGTCTTTCCTGATAGTCATAATCTTTCAATTCTTGCATATCTTCTCCACCTTTTCCAGTACCCCTATATCCTTTTCACAATAATAAGGCCAGAACTGTTCAAAGTATTTCAAGTGTTTACAACTTTACATAACTTCTCAGCTTTGCAAATCTATCCCTCTAGAAATGAATCCGAGTGTGTGCTTTGCAATTTTTATGGTCTTGTTAACCTGTGTCACTACTTCTAAGGACTTGCAGATCTGTTAAGAACGCTGTGAATCTTAATTCATCAACAGACACATGGGAACAGCACCACCTGCAAGTTCCCCTCCAAGACGCACACCATCCTGACTTGGAAATATATCACCACTCCTTCACTACCACTAAGCTGGATCTCCCTCCCTAGCAGTGAAACATTAATTGGTGCTCTTTGCTTTGGAAAAGTGAATGATTGAGGCAGTTGTGTAGTGCAGTGTGTGGGAGGGCAGCTACTGCCTGTATTACTGATCATTACTTATAGACAGAATCAGCCCAAAAACATGAGGACCTGTTCCCAGAAGGCACTGCATTTGGCAGCTTTTCACACCTCCCTAACCCCCGTGGTGACTGTACATGGATGGCAGGCTGCATATTCATTATGGTGATTGATTCCACTGGCTTACAGCACTCAGTGGGTGCCTGGGTACCAGGGAGGAGGGATACTGCTACATCTGTGTAACTGTTGGGGCCTATCCAACACTTACTACATCTCCCGCAGGCCTCTGCATTTTCTTCTGGGTTGATTTTTGATGGGGGATGGTTGGTGCTCACACTTCTCAAATTCAGTGAGGCAGATGCAGTGTGAACAACAGATTGAAGCTGAGACCCTCACACACAGGCTGCTTAAAAAGGCAAATCACAATTTTGTACTGTGTGATTTTAAGTAAAGCTGGTTCATCGCGCGAAGCAAGGCCTCGGTTTCAGGCTCTGCTGAAGATCTCCCAACTTGTGCCTGCTGACGATTTTTAGCTCGGACAGCTCTGTTTTTGCTTCATGAGGGGAAGCCAGCCTTTGGAATCAAGGCCGATTGCTCTGTTTGGATCTACAGACAGTCTGAGAACAGTGGGGAAGCAGTAAAGCCCATTGCTTCCTCAGGCCAATCATTCCCGACGCAGCAACTGGACCTCAGCAATTTGCTCCATCTTTGCAAGTGAAAGTGGAATATACTTACGAAGAAAGAATTCAGTGCAGGAATAGACCATTTGGCCACTCAAGGCCGCTGAGCAATTTGATAAGATCATGGTTAATCTGATTGTGACATCTGCTTTCCTGTCTACCTCTCATATCCTTGTCAGTCAAGAATCTGTATAACCCAGTCTTAAGAATATTCAGTGACCCAGCCCCAACTGCTCTCTGGGGAAGGGACTTCCATCGACCAATGACCCCAGCCCCAACTGCTCTCTGGGGAAGGGACTTCCATCTACCAATGACCCTCTGAGAGAAAAAAAATTCTCCTCATCTCCATTTTAAATGGATGTCCTCTTATTTTAAACCGTGTCCCCTAGTTCTAGTCTCTCCCACAAGGGAGAACATCCTTTCAGCATCCACCCTGTCAAGTCCCCTCAGGATCTTATATGTTTCAATAAGATTGCCTCTCAGTCTTCTAAACTCCAATGGATACAGGCCCAACCTGTCCAACCTTCCCTCATACGATAACCCCTTTATCCCAGGAATGTGTTGAGTGAACCTTCTCTAAACTGCTTCTGATGTATTTATATCCTTTTTCTTAAATAAGGAGTCCAAAACTGTATACAGTATTCCAGATGTGGTCTCACCAACACCCTGTACAACTGTAGCAAAACATCCCGGCTTTTATAGAAGCAAATTGATGCGGATGCTGGAAATCTGAAATAAAAACAGAAAATGCTGAAAAGACTCAGCAGATCTAGCCGCATCTGTGGAGAGAGAAACAGAGTTAATGTTCAGAGCTAAAAAATCCCTACTTTTATAATCCATTCCCTGTAGTTAAATAATCTCTGAACAGAGGAACTGTGAAGTGATGTATCTTTTGTCTGGGTAGCAGGTTAATGTTATAGATGTTTCTACAAGTCACTTTGATTTTTCCCAGAAATGTCTGTGGTAAATTCCTGTGGTCTGTAGTCTCCCCTACACTGGGGAGATCAAACGCTGACTGGGTGACCGCTTTGCGGAACACCTTCACTCAGTCCACAAGCATGACCCTGACCTTCTAGTTATTTTAATTCTGTACCTTGCTTCCACTCTGACCTTTCTGTCCTCAGCCTCCTGCAGTGTCCCTTTTAGCTCAATGAAAGCTTGAGGAACAGTGTTACGGCCAGGATGGGAGGAGTGCACAAATTATCAAGCCCCACTACTCCGCGGGCCATACCATTAATTTAAATTTTCAATTTTCTCACTGAAATGACCAGTTGTGTACCGATATCTCTAGCACCCAGGAGAAAAAAGACTCTGACCAGGCTTCTTTCAAAAGCTCAGAATGATTAATTTATTTTAAAACAAAACTTCTTTTAACGAGTTGCAAGTACTGGTTAACACATAATTGTAATTGTAAAGTATAAGTATCTGCCTCTTCCTAAAGAATTTCCCCGGTGCACACCCAGACACACACACACAGACACACACACACAGACACACAAAGGATAAACAGATAGAGCGTAAAATAGCGCAAGATGATGTTGGGTGAGCGTTCCAACGTCATCACACACTCGCGATATTTCGGTCGGTCAGCGCGCGCGGGAGTCAGAGTCGTGCCCACCATTAATTATGAGGCCAGTTAAGATCATTAAAAAGGCAATTAATCAGGATTTTATGTTGTCCGTGTGATTTCACTCTCATCACATGGGCAAAACGGGCAAGCGGGCAGCCGACATTTAGCAAAACCTCATCCACGGGCGGGATAAAAAGGGTCAGCAACATTGCCAGTGGGAATAGTGAGGAGTTTAGGAGATAGTTTGCTGCTGGTTGCTTATTGGTACTTGGCAGCTTCATCTGTTTGGGGCTTCATTGTTAGCATTTCCAGGCTTCATTTCAGGACTCATTGGTGTCTCCAAGGACGCAGGAGAATTCAGACTGTGTGGATTCTTCCAGGCATCAGACAGCCTTCCCTTAGCCTAGTAATGGGGGTTGTGGTCTCCGCTGGTGGCATCTCCTCTGAGGAGGAAGAGAGGAGTAGAGGGGAGAGGAGGCCAGGAGTCCCAATGCAGCCTCCAGGGGAGGGAGCCGTGGGAGGAGAGGAGCAGGAACAAGGGGCACAGGGCCGGCAGGTAGTCCAAGGCGGAAGGGGCCGCAGAAGATGCCACTATCCTGCTGCTTGGACAGATGCTGGAAATCTGACATAAAAACAGAAAATGCTGAAAAAACTTTAGATCTAGCAGCATCTGTGGAGAGAGAAACAGAGTTAATGTTCAGAGCTAAAAAATCCCTACTTTTATAATCCATTCCCTGTAGTTAAATAATCTCTGAACAGAGGAACTGTGAAGTGATGTATCTTTTGTCTGGGTAGCAAGTTAATGTAATAGATGTTTCTACAAGTCACTTTGATTTTTCCCAGAAATGTCTGTGGTAAATTCCTGTGGTCTGTAGACGGCGCTGCAGCTACCTCAATATGTCCAAGGAGCAATGCTGAAGGAGGCTCCACCTCTCAAGGGAGACGGTGACCTCCATCTGCCATATGATCGGGCCTGAGATCAACTCTGACTGTGTGGATGGACACCCCATGCCAGCGGCCCTGAAGGTCACAGTGGCCCTCACCTTCTATGCCCCCGGCTCTTTCCAGGGGTCAGTGGGTGATCTGTGTGGAGTGTCCCAATCAGCTGTCCACAGTTACATTAAGCTGGTGACTGATGCTCTGTTCAGGCAGGTAATGACTTTCACTCATTTCCGTATGGACGAGGCCAGCCAGACAGAGCGAGCCAGAGGTTTGCAGTGATTGCTGGATTCCCCCACGTCCAGGGTGCAATCGACTGCACCCATGTGGCCATCAAGGCGCCAGCGGGTCAGCCGGGTGCCTTCGTCAACAGGAAGAGATTCCACTCCCTGAACGTGCAGAAAGGGTGTGACCACAGGATGCAGATTCTGTAAGTCTGTGCGAGGTACCCTGGCAGCTCCCATCAAGCTTATATCCTGAGATACTCCCAGGTGCCGAGGCTCTTCAGTGCTCCAGCCGGACTGGATGGATGGCTGCTGGGTGACAAGGACTCTCCATTGAAGATGTGGCTTATGACGCCTCTCCGCCACCCAGGAACAGAGGCAGAGCAGTGTTATAATAGGAGCTATGCCTCCACAAGGGCGGTGATAGAGAGGACCATAGGTCTTCTGAAGATGCGCTTCTGATGCCTGGACCGCTCAGGGGGAGGACTGCAATACCCCCCAGAGCGGGTGTCACTGATAGTGGTTGCATGCTGCGCTCTCCACAATCTGGCACTGGCAAGGGGGGACCCACTGGCGGGAGGGGATTTTGACGCAGTTGCATAGGCCACAGATGATGAGTCCAGTAGTGAGTGAGAAGAGGAGCACGGTGAGGGGTGAGGGCGTGGAGGCAGAGGCTCATCATCTGCCTTCGACTGAGCATTGTCCTGGTCCCCAGCAGTCCCCCGAATGCCAGTGCTCTGGGCACTCTCTGTCTCCACCTGCACCTCAAGCAAGTGAGAATTGCCCTCACTAATGTTCACCGAGATACTAGCCGCCGCTCTTGTGCCCACCGAGATGCTGGTATCTGCGCTGGTGCCTGCTTTAGAGAGCGGATGTGACACAAGTGCAAGTGAAGCCTGGTTGTCCTCCGGTGTCAGGGGTGGTCCTTTGGGGTCCAGAGAGCGAGTGCATGCTGGCGAATCTAAAAGGGAGAACAATGAGATGTCATTAGTTAAAGTCATCACACTGTCACGGTGCATGCCAGGCACCCTGGTGAGACAGTGGCGATCTGCATCATGATGCCATCATCTTTCAATGATCAATGGGGACTCCAGGTTTGAGGCTCCCATCAACGAAGAGGCTGCACTAGGAGGGTTGCACAATCTGAAACTCTCACCTCTGTGCACTGAGCTGTTACCTCCTTCTGGCACCCCCGCCTCTCCACGCCCAGTTGCACGGGGAGTGTGCCAGCTCTCCAGCTCCAGGGCGTCCTGCTCAAACCTGCTGAGCAGCAGCAGGTTGGGCAGGTCCTCCGCCTGTCCGTGACCTCTCTGATTGGTTCTGGCTCGTCTTCTCCTGAAAGGACAGAGGAGCATTGATTAGCCCACTCTCAGGAACATCTCGCAGGGCACATCTGAGCCGTGGCCCTCATGCTGCAAGACACTCAGTCCAAGCAGCCAGGGCTCGCCCCCTTGACCAGCTCCGGCGTCATTGCCATTTGGCACTCAGACTCTAACACCCCTGAGGTCCACCGGGGATGGCCACACTTTAACACTTCTGCACACTGACCCGGGCCAACACAGTACTCACCCTTCCTGAGCGCAGCAGGTCATTGAACCTCCAGCACTGCACCCAGGAGCGCCGCACCACACCATGGCTGCTCACCAGCGCTCCCACCTCCTCCCACGCCCTCTTTGTGAGGTGCGGTGGCCTCCTCCTCCCATCTGTGGGGACAAGGGTGTCCCTCCTGGCAGCCACCTCCTCCAGGAGGACTGTGAGGCACTCGTCTGAAAGGCAGGAGCCAAGCGCCCACCTGACCTGCCCTCCCAGCTGGTGACACCAGCTGCACTCGACTCCATCACTTGAGTGTTGCTAACGCCGAGCAGACATTCTTCCGTGACAGCCTTCCAGAGGCTGCCTGGGCCATTTTTAAACCGGCCACCGGGTCACCATTGGACCCAACAGTTGACGGGCCCCCCACACCCGCTCGGCCCTTCCCAACCAGTGGGGAGCCGTGTTTCATGCTGGGCAGGCCTCAATTGGCCCACCCAGCGTGAAATCGTGGTCGGGGGCAGATCACAGGCAACGGCCCATTTCCCGGCCGATCCCGGGCCCACCAACCACCACCCGCCTGCCGAACTCAAAATCCTGCCCATAGAGTCTCTCTGCAGAGATTGGCTTTGGAGGATGGGCATTATAAAATAAAGGATAATGTCCGCAGGGTCTTGACGCTGTCGTTCTCTTGTGTGCCTGGTCCCGGTGAATGCCTGGACGTTCTCACCAAATCTCAGCTTTGCAGGTCCCAATACAGACTAGTTATGCCCAGATGGGGATTCTCTGGCTACAGATTGACAGCCACAGACAATTTTAAGCAAGATAGAGAGAGGGAGCCAACAAGGTAGCCTTCTTTCTTTAGTTTATTCTCCAGTAAGACTGCATTCAAAACAAGCAGGTTCACAACTTAAGTTTTTTCCTCTCTCCCATGGGACTGCCTTTTTTGTCTCCCAGCTTTTCATTAATTAAAGAGCTTTGCAGTTGAACACAAACAAACTCCTTCTCAAGTACCATAAATGTCAGGTGATTTCTTGGAAGAGGCCTGCTTGTTTACAGTTCCAAGGTGAACTTATGACCTTCTCGAAAAAGAAATCCCAGGTTAGCATCCAGATGCCCAGAACAGGTCAAACATTTCCATCCTGTAAAAGAAAACTTCATTCTTAGAGAGATATGATTATAACAACAGCACATCATCTTTCGATTGGGCACTCTACAGCCTTCTGGATCCAGCATTGAGTTCAACAATTTTAGATTGTAACTTCTGCTCCCCTTGTGTTTTATGTCTCTTTGCTGGGCTGTTTTTTCTCTCTTGTTTCCCTCTTATTTCCTTTTTGTTGCTTTCGGACAGCATTAAACTAATCAGGATCCTGCCATTCACACCTCCTCCAGGCACATCTTTTGTGTTTTTTTTGACTTGACCCATTATGACTCCCGGTCACACACTTTCCCTTTTGTGCCTTTTCCCACCCTCCCTCCTTTCACTTGCTGAAGACCTGTTATAAACTTCAGCATCTAGAAGGACAAGGGCAGCAGACACATGGGAACACCACCACCTGAAGGTTCCCCTCCAAGTCACTCACCATCCTGACTTGGAAATATATTGCCGTCCCTTCACTGTCGCTGGGTCAAAATCCTGGAACTCCCTTCCTAACAGCACTGTGGGTGTACCTACACCACAGGGACTGCAGCCGTTCAGGAAGGCAGCTCACAACCATCACCTTCTCGAGGGCAACTAGGGATGGGTAATAATTGCTGGCCCAAACCAGTGACACTCACATATTGTGCAGGCCTTAAACCTGAAACTGTGACAAGCCTATCTAACTTTTCCCACTTCTGATGTAAGGTCCCAGATCTGAAAATTTAACTCTGCTTCTCTCTTCACAGGTGCTGCCTGACCTGCTGAGTATTTCCAGCATTTTCTGTTTTTATTTCAGATTTCCTGCATCTGCAGTATTTTGCTTTTGTTCTGCAGTAATTCCCTGGTGTGTGTTTCTGTCACTTACTGTTAGATTCTGAGTTGTGACACCAATAATTCTTTCTGCACACTGCCAGGTCACAATGAAGTAACTTTACCATTCCTAAGCATCAGCTTAGCACAGGGCAGAGAAATGTCTTTAAAAAATGTAATGCTTCCAAGAGCCTGAACATAACTCCTACCCTTAAACGCCCACCCCCAGTCCTTGGCCTGCTCCTCTTCTTTATCCACATGATGTCCCTCAGACTTCCATCCGAGTATTGATGACAGCCAGCTCCACCTCCACATCACATCCCTCACTCCACCACCAAGTCACAAGAACAGGTAGGAGCAGGAGTAGATCACATGGCTCAGCGAGCCTGCTCCGCCATTCAATACGATCTAGGCCGGTCTTGGGCTTCAACTCCACTTTCCCGCTCGCTCCATATCCCTTAATTCCCTGAAAGGCCAAAAATCTGTCTATCCCAGTTCTAAATATAATCAACAATGGAGCATCCTCAACCCTCTGGGGTAGAGAGTTCTAAAGACTCACAACCCTTTGAATGAAGTAATTTCTCCTCACCTCAGTCCTAAATGATCAGCCCCTTATCCTGAGACTGTGCCCCCGAGTTTTAGATTCACTGGCCAGCGGAAACAATCTCTGAGCGTCTACCCTGTCAAACCTGCTCAGAATTTTGTAGGTTTCAATGAGATCACCTCTCATTCTTCTAAACTCCAGAGAATATAAATCCAATTTACTTAGCCTCTCATCCCAGGGACCAATTTAGTGAACCTTCACTGTACCACCTTCAATGCAAATATATCCTTTCTTAAATGTGGAGACCAAAACTGCACACAGTATTCCAATATTTGATCTCATCAAAACCCTGTCTCATTGTAGCAAGACTTCTTTATTCCTGTACTCCAACCACGTTGCGATAAAGGTCAACAAGCCATTTGCCTTCCTAATCACCTTCATGCTAACTTTCTGTTCCTTGTACAAATACACCAAAGCTCTCTGAACATCAACACTTACAAATTTCAGCCCTTTTAAAAAATGTTCTGTTTTCTAATCTTACGACCAAAGTGAATAACTTCACACATCCCCATCTGTTATCTTGATGCCCACTCACTATATCGAGTCATGGATGATTCAATATCTCCTCCAGCTGAACGTTGCAAACACCAAAACCAATTGGTTACAGCTTTGTCACTGATTCCATCTCCCTCCGCAAAACTTACTGAGCCCTGAACTATCCATTATCAAGGCCACTTATTTCCATCTCTGCCACGTTGTCTGTCTCTGTCCCATTGCTCTCTCCATCTTTAAAACCTTACAAAAATGCATTTTTCACAAGCTTTCTGTCATGGCTCCTCCTTCTTCCAACTATTCCTTTGTCCATTTTGAAAAATTCATTTACAGGATGTGGGCTTCGCTGGCTGGGCCAGCATTTATTGCCCATCCCTAGTTGCCCTTGAGAAGGTGGTGGTGAGCTGCCTTCTTGAACCGTTGCAGTCCATGTAGTGTAGGTACAGCCGCAGTGCTGTTAGGGAGGGAGTTCCAGGAATTTGACTCAGCGACAGTGAAGGAACAGTGAGATATTTCCAAGTCAGGATGGTGAGTGGCTTGGAAGGGAACTTCCAGGTGGTGGAGTTCCCATCTATCTGTTGCCCTGGCCTTCTAGGTGGTATTGGTTGCAGGTTTGGAAAGTGCTGTATAAGGAGCCTTGGTGAATTCCTGCAGTGCATCTTGTAGATGGTACACACTCAACGTGAACAGAAGTGTTAGGTGTGAGACAGACCTAAGGATGTCTGCTGCCATTGACTCACTCACAGTCAATGTTGAGTTTATTGGCTTGTTGCAGAGTTTTAGGTTTAAGGCCTACTTCATCCTAAAAGGTTTATTTTAATGTTTGCATTTTATTCTAGAGATTCATGAGAAACTGGGAACATCAGTCAGTACAAGTTCTCTGTCTTTTGATTCGGTGTTGCTATCCCCATTGCTGTTTAACACAAGTTACCAGTTAGTGCTGAAGGCCACAGGTTTGGATGATTAGGTGAGGTGCAGTCTGAAAGCACATCAGAGGACAACAGCACCAACAGCACCAACAGCACCAACAGTGCCAACAGCGCCAACAGTGCCAACAGCACCAACAGCACCAACAGCACCAACAGCACCAACAGCGCCAACATCGCCAACAGTGCCAACAGCACCAACAGCACCAACAGTGCCAACAGCACCAACAGTGCCAACAGTGCCAACAGCACCAACAGTGCCAACAGCACCAACAGTGCCAACAGCACCAACAGCACCAACAGTGCCAACAGCACCAACAGCACCAACAGTGCCAACAGCACCAACAGCACCAACAGTGCTGCCTGTGCCTGATGGGCACGGAGGGCGATGGGGCGGGAACCTTGCCTGTAGAGACAGAGGACCAGAGAGATGGAGGATATTTTTGAGTTTTGATGAATCACCTTTTGGTTTGACTGTACAATAGGTCTCCTCAGAAGATGAATGAATGGGAGAGAGTCCATGGAAAGCAGAGCGTGTGTTGGGAAACAACTGAACAAAATGCCCCAGGAGCTAGAACAACAAATGTGGAGAGCAAAGCAAGACCTTTGGTTGTTCTGCACTTGGGAGCTTACAGAAAAAGGCATCTACAGACACTGATACCCACAAAGCCTAGCAGAGTCCTTCCTGCTGAACACTGCTGTTACACTGCAAAGTAACAGACGGAATAAGTCTAACTGTCCATGCTGTCTTGTCCAACAGAAATGTTACAACAGGTTCCTTCACCTGGGATCAGGAGTGACTGTGTTCCAATGGAGTTAGGAAAAAAGACATAAAGAATTATTCTGCCAAGATTAGGTGATGTGCTAACTGGACCACAAACAAGTCATTCGTCCGACCCTCGAGCAATACTTGTGGTGTTTGGGAGGCAGGGGCTGTTCTGGGTTTTGGGGGATTGGTGCAGAACACTGTGAGTGTGGCAGCTGTGTGGCCCGTGTGTTTCTGTCACCGGGACCATCAATGTCATTTGTTGTATGGAAGCAGATGGGATGTAGTTGTGATGCCAGCATTGAAATCCGGCTGCTTTAAAATCACTGGGGAGGCTGTAAAGCTGCTGTTTGCAACACAAAGCACCTCCCCTATCAATGCACATAAACACACTGACAATAAACAGGAACTCGCACGCAAGCAGGCTTCATTTTATGAAGAGTGTGTCACATCACATCCTGGCCACCACTGAAAGAAGCCCATCTGCATATTTACCAATTCTGGAAATTTTAAGACACTTGAAAGGGACCATTTATTAAAATAGAGCTATGGTTCTGTTAAGGTAGTTTAAGATAAGCCGTGCCTTCATTAGTGCCAAGATTCAGGCTTGGTCTCAATGGCCTGACATAGGAGGTCACCTGACACGGCAAGGTGAGGGATGACTGTTACCTGCAGAGCTCACAGCTCTGCCACCCAGACCACATGCACAACTAGGCATCACCCCCAATGACACGAATGATTTCACCGCTGTTCAATCCTAAACTTGAGCCTAAAACTGATCCGCCCTCATTGTTAAAGCAAGGCTCAAATCATCTAGACAATTAGAATAAAATGGTTGCCGGCCACTCACCTGAGCTCTTGCACTCTGACTTCCAGCTCACAAACATCATTTAACATCCATAACCATTTCCATATATTTCCAGGTATCAAACTGAGACGGCTTAATTGTTATTGGGTGTGGCTGCATTAGTTTTAAGACAGTGCAATGTTTTATGATGACTGGGTCAGAGTCATTACTCCACGCTAACCCCGTGTTTCTCTGTTCCTGTTGTTAGAAAGAGAATGGTTCCAGGGATGAGGAACGTCAGTTATGAAGATAGATTGGAAAAGTTGGGACTGTTTCCCTGGGAGAACAGAGGATTGAGAGGAGATTTGATAGAGGTGTTCAAAATCGTGAGGACAGAGTAGATAGAGAGAAACTGTTCCCACTCATGAAAGGATCGAGAACAAAAGGGCACCGATTGAAGGTGACTGGCAAAAGAATCAATGGAGACATGAAGAGAAGCTTTTTCACGCAGTTAGTGGTTAGGATCAGGAATACACTGCCTGAGAGTGTGGTGGGGACAAGTTCAACTGAAGCATTGAAGAGGGAATTGGATTATTATCTGAAATTGTGCAGAGTTACAGGGCGAAAGTGGAGGAATGGAACTAACTGAATTGCTCATTCAGAGAGCCAAAGTAGACATGATGGGCTGAATGGCCTCCTTCTGTGCTGCAACCATTCTGTGACACTGAAAAGTTAAACCTAAACATGATGGGATTGGAGATGATGTAACTGGCCCCAGCACAAAGCAGGTGATAATGAAGACATCATCAAGTTATACACGTCACCTGACATTCATTCCTGTCCATCGGCTTCTTGCAGGATTTGCAACAGGCAGACGATTTGCTAATGCCTGGTTTTGGCTGATGCTGCCACAACTGAATTTAAAACGGCCAATGTCTCGTGATCAGCTGGGAGATTTGTTCTGGCAAAATTCATTGATGCCATATTCAATGTGAACCCCTTGGATTCTTCATTCCGAAAATGTTATCCGACTCCTCCTGTAGGATTTAATTCTGAGCTCTGGGCACCATTCTACATGTGGGACCCAGAGCACTGTGTGTTACTCAGGCAGTGAGTGTTACTCAGGCAGTGAGTGTTACTAAGGCAATGTGTGTTACTCAGACAGTGTGTGTTACCCAAGCACTGTATGTTATCCAGGCAGTGTATGTTACTTAGGCAGTGAGTGTCAGTCAGGCAGTGAGTGTCAGTCAGGCAATGTGTGTTACTCAGGCATTGTGTGTTACCCAGGCAGTTTATGTTATCCAGGCAGTGTGTGTTACTCAGGCATTGTGTGTTACCCAGGCAGTGTATGTTATCCAGGCAGTGTGTGTTACTCAGGCAGTGTGTGAATGAGCCAGAGTGTGTTACTCAAGTAGTGTGTGTTACTCGGGCTGTGTGTATCAATGAAGCAGTGTGTGATATTCAGGCAGTGTGTGTTACTCAGGGAGTGTGTGTTAATGAGGAAGTGTGTGTTACCCAGACAGTGTGCATTACCCAGGCAATGTGTGTCATTGAGGCCGTGTGTGTGACTCATGCAGTGTGTGTTAATGAGGCAGCGAGTGTCACTGAGGCAGTCTTTACTACTCAGAGAGTGAGAGGTATGCAGGTGATGTGTGTGATTCAGGCAGTGTGTGTTAGGCAAAAAGTGTGTGTTAATGAGTAGAGTGTGTTAGTCAGGCAGTGCGTGTTAGTCAGGCAGTGCGTGTTAGTCAGGCAGTGCGTGTTAGTCAGGCAGTGTGTGTTAGTCAGGCAGTGTGTGTTAGTCAGGCAGTATGTGTCAGTCAGAGAGTGTGTGTTAATCAGGCAGTGTGTGTTAGTCAGGCAGGGTGTGTTAGTCAGACAGTGTGTTTTAATGAGGCAGTGTGTGTTTGTCAGGCAGTACGTGCTAGTCAGACAGTGTGTGTTAATGAGGCAGTGTCTGTTAGGCAGTGTGTGTCAGTCAGACAGTGTGTGTTAATAAGGCAGCGTGTGTTAGTCAGCAGCATTTGTTAGTGAGTCAGTGTGTGTTAGTCAGGCAGTATGTGCTACTCAGGCAGTGTGTTAGTCAGGCAGGGTGTGTTAATGCAGTAGAGTATGTTAATCAGGCAGTGCGTGTTAGTAAGGCAGTGTGTGTTAATGAGTCAGTGCGTGTTGATCAGGCAGTGTGTGCTAGTCAGGCAGTGTGTTAAACAGGCGGGGTGTGTTAGTCAGACAGTGTGTGTTAATGTGGCAGTACGTGTCAATGTGGCAGTGTGTGTTCGTCAGGCAGTGTGTGTTAGTCAGACAGTGTGTGTTAATGTGGCAGTACGTGTTAATGTAGCAGTGTGTGTTCGTCAGGCAGTGTGTGTTAGTCAGGCAGTGTGTGTCTGTGAGACAGTGTGTGTTAATGAGGCAGTGTGTGTTAGTCAGCAGTGTGTGTTACTCAGGCAGTGAGTGTTACTAAGGCAATGTGTGTTACTCAGGCACTGAGTGTTATTCAGGCAGTGACTGTCAGTCAGGCAGTGAGTGTCAGTCAGGTATTGTATGTCACTCAGGCAGTGTGTGTTACTCAGGCAGTGCGTGTTAATGAGGCAGTATCTGTTAATGAGGCAGAGTGTGTTACTCAGGTAGTGTGTGTTAGTCGGGCAGTGTGTATAAATGAGGCAGTGTGTGATATTCAGGCAGTGTGTGTTACTCAGGGAGTGTGTGTTAATGAGGAAGTGTGTGTTACCTAGGCCATGCGTGTGACTCAGGCAGTGTGGTTTAATGATGCAGTGAGTGTCACTGAGGCAGTCTTTGCTACTCAGACAGTGAGTGTTATGCAGGCGATGTGTGTGATTCAGGCAGTGTGTGTTAGTCAGCAGTGTGTGTTAATGAAGTAGAGTGTGTTAATCAGGCAGTGTGTGTTAATCAGGCAGTGTGTTTTAATGAGGCAGCGTGTGTTAGTCAGCAGCGTTTGTTAGTGAGTCAGCGTGTATTAATGAGGCAGTGTGTGTTAGTCATCAGTGTGTGTTAATGAAGTAAAGTATGTTAATCAGGTAGTGTGTGTTAGTAAGGCAGTATGTGTTAATGAGTCAGTGTGTGTTGGTCAGGCAGTCTGTGTTAGACAGGCGGTGTGTGTTAGTCAGGCAGGGTATGTTAGTCAGACAATGTGTGTTAATGTGGCAGTGTGTGTTCGTCAGGCAGTGCGTGTTAATGAAGTAAAGTATGTTAATCAGGCAGTGTGTGTTAGTAAGGCAGTGTGTGTTAATGAGTCAGTGTGTGTTGGTCAGGCAGTGTGTGCTAGTCAGGCAGTGTGTGTTAGACAGGCGGGGTGTGTTAGTCAAGCAGTGTATGTTAGTCAGACAGTGTGTGTTAATGTGGCAGTGTGTGTTCGTCAGGCAGTGTGTGTTAGTCAGGCTGTGTCTGACTGTGAGACAGTGTGTGTAAATGAGGCAGTGTGTGTTACTCAGACAGTGTGTGTTACTCAGGCAGTGAGTGTCAGTCAGACATTGTGTGTTCCCCAAGCAGTGTATGTTATCCAGGCAGTGTGTGTTACTCAGGCAGTGCGTGTTAATGAGAAAGTGTCTGTTAATGAGGCAGAGTGTGTTACTCAGGTAGTGTGTGTTACTCGGGCAGTGTGTATAAATGAAGCAGTGTGTGACATTCAGGCAATGTGTGTTACTCAGGGAGTGTGTGTTAATGAGGAAGCATGTGTTACACAGACAGTGTGCATTACCCAGGCTGTGTGTGTGACTCAGGCAGTGTGTGTTAATGATGCAGTGAGTGTCACTGAGGCAGTCTTTGCTACTCAGACAGTAAGCGTTATGCAGGCGATGTGTGTGATTCAGGCAGTGTCTGTTAATGTGGCAGGGTGTGTTAGTCAGGCAGTGTGTGTTAGTCAGGCAGTGTGTGTTAGTCAGGCAGTGTGTGTCAGTCAGAGAGTGTTTGTTAATCAGGCAGTGTGTGTTAGTCAGCAGTGTATGTTAGTAAGGCAGTGTGTGTTAATGAGGCAGTGTTTGTTAATGTGGCTGTTTGTGTTAATGAAGCAATGAGTGTTACTCAGGCAGTGAGTGATACTAAGGCAATGTGTGTTACTCAGGCAGTGTGTGTTGCTCAGGCAGTGAGTGTCAGTCAGGCAGTGAGTGTCAGTCAGGCAATGTGTGTTACTCAGGCAATGTGTGTTACCCAGGCAGTGTATGTTATCCAGGCAGTGTGTGTTACACAGGCAGTGTGTGTTAATGAGGCAGTGTGTGTTAATGAGGCAGTGTGTGTTAATGAGGCAGAGTGTGTTACTCAGATAGTGTGTGTTACTCGGGCAGTGTGTGTAAATGAAGCAGTGTGTGATAATCAGGCAGTGTGTGTGACTCAGGTAGTGTGTGTTAATGAGGAAGTGTGTGTTACCCAGAAAATGTGCGTTACCCAGACCATGCATGTGACTCAGGCAGTGTGTGTCAATGAGGCAGTGAGAATCATTGAGGCAGTCTTTGCTACTCAGACAGTAAGCGTTATGCAGGCAATGTGTGTGATTCAGGCAGTGTGTGTTAGGCAGAAAGTGTGTGTTAATGTGGCAGGGTGTGTTAGTCAGGCAGGGTGTGTTAGTCAGGCAGTGTGTGTTAATGAGATAGAGTGTGTTAGCCAGGCAGAGCCTATTAGTCCGACAGTGTGTGTTAGTCAGGCAGTGTGTGTTAGTAAGGCAGTGTGTGTTAATGAGGCAGTGTTTGTTAATGTGGCTGTTTGTGTTAATGAAGCAATGAGTGTTACTCAGGCAGTGAGTGATATTAAGGCAATGTGTGTTACTCAGGCAGTGTGTGTCAGTCAGGCAGTGAGTGTCAGTCAGGCAATGTGTGTTACTCAGGCAATGTGTGTTACTCAGGCATTGTGTGTTACCCAGGCAGTGTATGTTATCCAGGCAGTGTGTGTTACACAGGCAGTGTGTGTTAATGAGGCAGAGTGTGTTACTCAGATAGTGTGTGTTACTCGGGCAGTGTGTGTAAATGAAGCAGTGTGTGATAATCAGGCAGTGTGTGTTACTCAGGTAGTGTGTGTTAATGAGGAAGTGTGTGTTACCCAGACAGTGTGCATTACCCAGACCATGCGTGTGACTCAGGCAGTGTGTGTCAATGAGGCAGTGAGAGTCATTGAGGCAGTCTTTGCTACTCAGACAGTAAGCGTTATGCAGGCGATGTGTGTGATTCAGGCAGTGTGTGTTAGGCAGGCAGTGTGTGTTAATGAGGCTGGGGGTGTTAGTCAGACAGGGTGTGTTAGTCAGGCAGTGTGTGTCAGTCATAGACTGTGTGTTAATCAGGCAGTGTGTGTTAGTCAGCAGTGTATGTTAGTAAGGCAGTGTGTGTTCATGAGGCAGTGTGTGTTAATGAGGCAGTGTGTGTTAATGAGGCAGTGTGTGTTAATGCGGCAGTGTGTGTTAATGAGGCAGTGTGTGTTAGTCAGGCAGTGTGTGTTAGTCAGGCAGGGCGTGTTGGTCAGACAGTGTGTTTTAATGAGGCAGTGTGTGTTTGTCAGCCAATGCGTGTTAGTCAGACAGTGTGTGTCTGTGAGACAGTATATGTTAATGAGGCAGTGGGTGTTAGTCAGTCAGCGTGTGTTAGTCAGTCATTGTGTGATAGTCAGGCAGTGTGTGTTAGGCAGGCAGTGTGTGTTAATGAGGCAGTGTGTATTCGTCAGGCAGCGTGTTTTACTCAGGCAATGTGTGTCAGTCAGACACTGTGTGTAAATGAGGCAATGTGTGTTAGTAAGACAGTGTGTATTAGTCAGGAAGTGCATGATAGTCAGGCAGTGTGTGTTAGTCAGGCAGTTTGTGTTAATGAGGCAGTGTGTATTCATCAGGTGGCGTGTTTTAGTCAGGCAGTGTGTGTTCGTCTGGCAGTGTGTGTCAATCAGACACTGTGTGTGAATGAGGCAGTGTGTGTCAGCCAGAGAATGTGTGTTAATGAGGCAGTGTATGTTAATGAGGCAGTGTGTGTTAATGAGGTAGTGTGTGTGAGCCAGAGACTGTGTGATTAGGAGGCAGTTTCTGTTCATCAGACAGTGTGTGTTAATGAGGCAGAGTGTGTTAGCCAGAGAGTGTGTGCTAGTGAGGCAGTGTGTTTGTCTGGCAGAGTGTGTTATTCAGGCAGTGTGTGTCAGTCAGGCAGTGAGTGTCAGTCAGGAAGTGTGTGTTAGTCAGGCAGTGTGTTTCAATCAGACTGTGTGTTAATGGGGCAGTGTTTGTCAGTCAGCAGTGTGTGATAATGAGGCTGTGATTGTTCGTCAGGCAGTATGTGACAGTCAGACAGTGTGTGTTAATGAGGTAGTGTGTATTAGTCAGTGGTATGTGTTCATGAGGCAGTGTGTGTTAGTCAGACCATGTGTGTTAATGTGGCAGTGCGTGTTAATGTGTGTGTGTGTGTGTGTGTGTTAATGAAGCAGTGTGTGTGAGTCAGGCAGTGTCTGTCAGTCAGGCAGTGTGCATTAATGATGCAGTGTGTGTTAGTCAGGCAGTGTGTGTCAGTTAGGTAGTGTGTGTTAATGAAGCAGTTTTTGTTAGTCAGGCAGTGTGTGTTAGTCAGCAGTGTGTGTTCGTCAGGCAGCATTTGTTAGTCAGGCAGTGTGTGTCAGTCAGTCAGTGTATGTTAATGAGGCAGTGAGTGTTAGTCAGTCAGCGTGTGTAAGTCAGTCAGTGTGTTATAGTCAGGCAGTGTGTGTTAGTCTGGCAGTGTGTGTCAGTCAGTCAGTGTGTCTTAATGAGGCAGTGGGTGTTAGTCAGTCAGCGTATGTTAGTCAGGCAGTGTGTGATACTCAGGCAGTGTGTGTTAGTCAGGCAGTGTGTGTTAATGAGGCAGTGTGTATTCGACAGGCAGCGTGTTTTAGTTTGGCAGTGTGTATTAGTCTCGCAGTGTGTGTCAGTCAGACACTGTGTGTAAATGAGGCAGTGTGTGTTAGCCAGAGAGTGTGTGTTAATGAGGCAGTGTAGGTTAATGAGGCAGGGTGTGTTAGCCAGAGAGCGTGTGCTAATGAGGCATTGTGTTAGTCAGGAAGTGTGTGTCAGTCAGGCAGTGAATGTCAGCCAGGCAGTGAGTGTCAGCCAGGCAGTGAGTGTCAGTCAGGCAGTGTGTGTCAGTCAGACAGTGTGTGTTAGTCAGATAGTGTGTGTTAGTCAGGCAGTGTGTGTAAGTCAGAGAGTGTGTGATAATGTGGCCGTTTGTGTTAGTCAATATTGTGTGTTAATGAGGCAGTGTCTGTTAGTCAGGCGGTGTGTGTCAGTCAGACAGTATATGTTAGTGAGGCAATGTGTGTCAGTCAGACCGTGTGTTAATGAGGCAGTGTGTGTGAGTTAGCAGTGGTGTTAGTCAAACCGAGTGTATTAATGAGGCAGTATGTGTTAGTCAGACAGTGTTTGTTGATGTGGCATTGTTTGTGAGTTAGCAATGTGTGTTAGTCAAACCGTGTGTGTTAATGAGGCAGTGTGCTTTAATGACGCAGTGTGTGTTTGTTGGACAGTGTGTGTTAATGTGGCACTGTGTGCTAATGAGGCAGTGTGTTTTAGTCAGGCAATGTGTGTCAGTCAGACAGCGTGTGTTAATGAGGCAGTGTGTGTTAATGAGGCAGTTTGTGTTAGTCAACAGTGTGTGTTAATAAGGCAGCGTGTGTAAGTCGGCAGTGTTTGTTAGTGTAGGCAGTGTGTGTTAGTCAGCAGTGTGTGTTCGTCAGGCAGCATTTGTTAGTCAGGCAGTGTGTGTCAGTCAGTCAGTGTATGTTAATGAGGCAGTGGGTGTTAGTCAGTCAGCGTGTGTAAGTCAGTCAGTATGTTATAGTCAGGCAGTGTGTGTTAGTCTGGCAGTGTGTGTCAGTCAGACACTGTGTGTAAATGTGGCAGTGTGTGTTTGCCACAGAGTGTGTGTTAATGAGGCAGTGTATGTTAATGAGGCAGTGTGTGTTAATGAGGCAGTGTGTGTGAGCCAGAGACTGTGTGCTAGTGAGGCAGTGTGTTCGTCAGGCAGAGTGTGTTACTCAGGCAGTGTGTGTCAGTCAGGCAGTGAGTGTCAGTCAGGCAGTGAGTGTCAGTCAGGAAGTGTGTGTGTGTCAGTCAGACAATGTGTGTTCGTCAGATAGTGTGTGTTAGACAGGCAGTGTGTGTAAGTCAGAGATTGTGTGATAATGAGGCAGTTTTTGTTAGTCAGCATTCTGTGTTAATGAGGCAGTGTGAGTTAGTCAGGCAGTGTGTGTCAGTCAGACAGTGTATTTTAGTGAGGCAATGTGTGTCAGTCAGACTGTATGTAACTGAGGCAGTGTGTGTTAGTAAGACAGTGTGTGTTGATGAGGCATTGTGTGTGAGTTAGCAGTGTTTGTTAGTCAAACCGGGTGTGTTAATGAGGCAGGGTGTGTTAGTCAGACAGTGTGTGTTGATGAGGCATTGTGTGTGAGTTAGCAATGTGTGTTAGTCAAACCTTGTGTATTAATGAGGCAGTGTGCTTTAATGACGCAGTGTGTGTTAGTTGGACAGTGTGTGTTAGTTGGACAGTGTGTGTTAATGTGGCACTGTGTGCTAATGAGGCAGTGTGTTTTAGTCAGGCAATGTGTGTCAGTCAGACAGCGTGTGTTAATGAGGCAGTGTGTGTTAATGAGGCAGTTTGTGTTAGTCAACAGTGTGTGTTAATAAGGCAGCGTGTGTTAGTAAGGCGGTGTATGTTAGTCAGGCACTGTATGTCAGTCAGACTGTGTGTGTTAATGAGGCAGTGTGTGTTAGCAAGCAGTGTGTGTTAGTCAGACCTTGTGCGTCAGACAGGCAATGTGTGTTAATGAGACAGTGTGTGTTAGTTTGCAGTGTTTGTCGGTCAAAGAGTGTGTGTTAGTCAGGCTCTGTGTGTGTTAGTCAGGAAGCGTGTGTTAATGAGGCAGTGTGTGTTAATGAGGCAGTGTGTGTTAGCCAGGCAGTGTGTGTTAGTCAGGCAGTGTGTGTCAGTCAGACTGTGTGTTAATGGGGCAGTTTTTGTCAGTCAGCAGTGTGTGATAATGAGGCTGTGATTGTTCGTCAGTAAGTGTGTGACAGTCAGACAGTGTGTGTTAATGAGGTAGTGTGTATTAGTCAGCGGTATGTGTTCATGAGGCAGTGTGTGTTAGTCAGACCATGTGTGTTAATGTGGCAGTGCATATTAATGTGTGTGTGTGTGTGTTAATGAAGCAGTGTGTGTTAGTCAGGCATTGTCTGTCAGTCAGGCAGTGCGTGTTAATGAAGCAGTATTTGTTAGTCAGGCAGTGTGTGTTTGTCAGCAGTGTGTGTTCATCAGGCAGTTTGTGTTAGTCAGGCAGTGTGTGTAAGTCAGTCAGTGTGTCTTAATGAGGCAGTGGGTGTTAGTCAGTCAGCGTATGTTAGTCAGGCAGTGTGTGATACTCAGGCAGTGTGTGTTAGTCAGGCAGTGTGTGTTAATGAGGCAGTGTGTATTTGAAAGGCGGCGTGTTTTAGTCAGGCAGTGTGTATTAGTCTCGCAGTGTGTGTCAGTCAGACACTGTGTGTAAATGAGGCAGTGTGTGTTAGCCAGAGAGTGTGTATTAATGAGGCAGTGTAGGTTAATGAGGCAGTGTGTGTTAATGAGTCAGTGTGTGTGAGCCAGAGACTGTGTGTTAATGAGGCAGTTTCTGTTCATCAGACAGTGTGTGTTAATGAGGCAGAGTGTGTTAGTCAGGCAGTGTGTGTCAGTCAGGCAGTGAGTATCAGTCAGGAAGTGCGTGTGTCAGTCAGACAGTGTGTGTTTGTCAGATAGTGTGTGTTAGTCAGGCAGTGTGTGTAAGTCAGAGATTGTGTGATAATGAGGCAGTTTTTGTGAGTCAGTATTGCGTGTTAATGAGGCAGTGTGTGTCAGTCAGACAGTGTATTTTAGTGAGGCAATGTGTGTCAGTCAGACTGTATGTTACTGAGGCAGTGTGTTAGTCAGAGATTGTGTGTTAATGAGGCATTGTGTGTGAGTTAGCAGTGTGTGTTAGTCAAACCGTGTGAGTTAATGAGGCAGTGTGTGTTAGACAGACAGTGTGTGTTGATGAGGCATTGTGTGTGCGTTAGCAATGTGTGTTATTCAAACCTTGTGTGTTAATGAGGCAGTGTGGTTTAATGACGCAGTGTGTTTTAGTTGGACAGTGTATGTTAATGTGGCACTGTGTGCTAATGAGGCAGTGTGTTTTAGTCAGGCAATGTGTGTCAGTCAGACAGCGTGTGTTAATGAGGCAGTGTGTGTTAATGAGGCAGTTTGTGTTAGTCAACAGTGTGTGTTAATAAGGCAGCGTGTGTTAGTCAGCAGTGTTTGTTAGTGTAGGCAGTGTGTGTTAAAGAGGCAGTGTGTGTTAGTGAACAGTGTGTGTTAATAAGACAGTGTATGTTAGTCAGGCAGTGTGTGTCAGTCAGACTGTGTGTGTTAATGACGCAGGGTGTGTTAGCCAGAGAGTGTGTGCTAATGAGGCAGTGTGTTTGTCAGGCAGTGTGTGTCAGTCAGGCAGTGAGTGTCAGTCAGACAGTGTGTGTTAGTCAGGCAGTGTGTGTAAGTCAGAGAGTGTGTGATAATGTGGCAGTTTGTGTTAGTCAATATTGTGTGTTAATGAGGCAGTGTGTGTTAGTCAGGCGGTGTGTGTCAGTCAGACAGTATATGTTAGTGAGGCAATGTGTGTCAGTCAGACCGTGTGTTAATGAGGCAGTGTGTGTTAGTCGGGTAGTGTGTATTAATGTGGCAGTGTGTGTGAATGAGGCAGTGTGTGTTAATGAGGCAGTGTGTGTTAGTCAGGCAGTGTGTGTTAGTCAGGCAGTGTGTGTCAGTCAGACTGTGTGTTAATGGGGCAGTTTTTGTCAGTCAGCAGTGTGTGATAATGAGGCTGTGATTGTTCATCAGTAAGTGTGTGACAGTCAGACAGTGTGTGTTAATCAGGTAATGTGTATTAGTCAGTGGTATGTGTTCATGAGGCAGTGTGTGTTAGCCAGACCATGTGTGTTAATGTGGCAGTGTGTGTTAATGTGTGTGTGTGTGTGCGTGTTAATGAAGCAGTGTTTGTTAGTCAGGCAGTGTGTGTTTGTCAGCAGTGTGTGTTCATCAGGCAGTTTGTGTTAGTCAGGCAGTGTGTGTCAGTCAGTCAGTGTGTGTTAATGAGGCAGTGGGTGTTAGTCAGTCAGCATTTGTTAGTCAGGCAGTGTGTGATACTCAGGCAGTGTGTGTTAGTCAGGCAGTGTGTGTTAATGAGGCAGTGTGTATTTGAAAGGCGGCGTGTGTCAGTCAGACACTGTGTGTAAATGAGGCAGTGTGTGTTAGCCAGAGAGTGTGCGCTAATGAGGCAGTTTAGGTTAATGAGGCAGTGTGTGTTAATGAGTCAGTGTGTGTGAGCCAGAGACTGTGTGTTAATGAGGCAGTTTTTGTTAGTCAGACAGTGTGTGTTAATGAGGCAGTGTGTGTTAGTCAGGCAGTGTGTGTCAGTCAGGCAGTGAGTGTCAGTCAGGAAGTGCGTGTGTCAGTCAGACAGTGTGTGTTCGTCAGATAGTGTGTGTTAGTCAGGCAGTGTGTGTAAGTCAGTCAGTGTGTCTTAATGAGGCAGTGGGTGTTAGTCAGTCAGCGTATGTTAGTCAGGCAGTGTGTGATACTCAGGCAGTGTGTGTTAGTCAGGCAGTGTGTGTTAATGAGGCAGTGTGTATTCGACAGGCAGCGTGTTTTAGTTTGGCAGTGTGTATTAGTCTCGCAGTGTGTGTCAGTCAGACACTGTGTGTAAATGAGGCAGTGTGTGTTAGCCAGAGAGTGTGTGTTAATGAGGCAGTGTAGGTTAATGAGGCAGGGTGTGTTAGCCAGAGAGCGTGTGCTAATGAGGCATTGTGTTAGTCAGGAAGTGTGTGTCAGTCAGGCAGTGAGTGTCAGCCAGGCAGTGAGTGTCAGCCAGGCAGTGAGTGTCAGTCAGGCAGTGTGTGTCAGTCAGACAGTGTGTGTTAGTCAGATAGTGTGTGTTAGTCAGGCAGTGTGTGTAAGTCAGAGAGTGTGTGATAATGTGGCCGTTTGTGTTAGTCAATATTGTGTGTTAATGAGGCAGTGTCTGTTAGTCAGGCGGTGTGTGTCAGTCAGACAGTATATGTTAGTGAGGCAATGTGTGTCAGTCAGACCGTGTGTTAATGAGGCAGTGTGTGTGAGTTAGCAGTGGTGTTAGTCAAACCGAGTGTATTAATGAGGCAGTATGTGTTAGTCAGACAGTGTTTGTTGATGTGGCATTGTTTGTGAGTTAGCAATGTGTGTTAGTCAAACCGTGTGTGTTAATGAGGCAGTGTGCTTTAATGACGCAGTGTGTGTTTGTTGGACAGTGTGTGTTAATGTGGCACTGTGTGCTAATGAGGCAGTGTGTTTTAGTCAGGCAATGTGTGTCAGTCAGACAGCGTGTGTTAATGAGGCAGTGTGTGTTAATGAGGCAGTTTGTGTTAGTCAACAGTGTGTGTTAATAAGGCAGCGTGTGTTAGTCAGCAGTGTTTGTTAGTGTAGGCAGTGTGTGTTAAAGAGGCAGTGTGTGTTAGATTACAGTGTGTGTCAGTCAGAGATTGTGTGTTAGTCAGACTCTGTGTGTGTTAGTCGGGAAGCGTGTGTTAATGAGGCAGTATGTGTTAGTTGGGTAGTGTGTGTTAATGTGGCAGTGTGTGTTAATGAGGCAGTGTGTGTGAGTAAGACAGTGTGTGTTAGTCAGGCAGTGTGTGATTGTCAGGCAGTGTATGTTTGTCAGGCAGTTTGTGTCAGTCAGACTGTGTGCGTTAATAAGACAGTGTGTGTTTGTCAGACTGTGTGTGTCAGACAGGCAGTGTGTGTTAACGAGGCACTGTGTTAATGAGGCAGTGTGTGTTAGTCAGACATTGTGTTTTAGTCGGCAGTGTGTGATTGTCAGACAGTATGTTTTAATGGGGCAGTGCATGTTAACGTGGCAGTGTGTGTTCATCAGGCAGTGTGTGTTAGTCAGGCAGTGTGTGTTAATGTGACAGTGCATGTTAACGTGGCAGTGCATGTTTATGAGGCAGCGTGTGTTAATATGGCAGTGCATGTTAACGTGGCAGTGTGTGTTAATGAGGCAGTGTGTGTTAGTCAGGCAGTGTGTGTCAGTCAGACTGTGTGTTAATGGAGCAGTTTTTTTCAGTCAGCAGTGTGTGATAATGAGGCTGTGATTGTTAGTCAGGCAGTGTGTGACAGTCAGACAGTGTGTGTTAATGAGGCATTGTATATTAGTCAGCGGTATGTGTTCATGAGGCAATGTGTGTTAGTCAGACCATGTGTGTTAATGTGGCAGTGCGTGTTAATGTGTGTGTGTGTGTGTGTGTTAATGAAGTAGTGTGTGTTAGTCAGGCAGGTTCTGTCAGTCCGGCAGTGTGCGTTAATGATGCAATGTGTGTTAGTCAGGCAATGTGTGTCAGTCAGGCAGTGGGTGTTAATGAAGTAGTGTTTGTTAGTCAGGCAGTGTGTGTTAGTCAGCAGTGTGTGTTGGCCAAGCAGCATTTGTTAGTCAGGCAGTGTGTGTCAGTCAGTCAGTGGGTGTTAATGAAGCAGCATTTGTTAGTCAGCAGTATGTGTTAGTCAGACAGTGTGTGTTAGCCAGGCATGTGTGTCAATGATGCAGTGGGTGTTAGTCAGTCAGCGTATGTTAGTCAGTCAGTGTGTGATAGTCAGGCATTGTGTGTTAGTCAGGCAGTGTGTGTTAATGAGGCAGTGTGTGTTAGCCAGAGAGTGTGTGTTAATCAGGCAGTGTGTGTTAGCCAGAGAGTGTGTGCTAATGAGGCAGTGTGTTAGTCAGGCAGTGTGTGTCGGTCAGGCAGTGTGTGTTGGTCAGGCAGTGTGTGTTAGTCAGGCAGTGTGTGTTAGTCAGGCAGTGTGTGTCAGTCAGACTTTGTGTTAATGGGGCAGTTTTTGTCTGTCAGCAGTGTGTGATAATGAGGCTATGATTGTAAGTCAGGCAGTGTGTGACAGTCAGACAGTGTGTGTTAATGAGGCAGTGTGTATTAGTCAGCAGTATGTGTTCATGAGGCAGTGTGTGTTTCAGACCATGTGTGTTAATATGGCAGTGCGTGTTAATGTGGGTGTGTGTGTGTTAATGAAGCAGTGTGTGTTAGTCAGGCAGTGTCTGTCAGCCCGGCAGTGTGTTTTAATGATGCAGTGTGTGTCAGTCAGTCAGTGTGTGTTAATGAAGCAGTGTTTGTTAGTCAGGCAGTGTGTGTTAGTCAGGCAGTGTGTGTTAATGAGGCAGTGTGTATTCGTCAGGCAGGGTGTGTTAGTCTGGCAGTGTGTGTCATTCAGACACTGTGTGTTAACGAGGCAGTGTGTGTTAGTTTGCAGTGTGTGTCAGTAAGAGAGTGTGTGTTAGTCAGGCTCTGTGTGTCTTTGTCAGGAAGCGTGTGTTAATGTGGCAGTGTGTGTTTTTGAGGCAGCGTGTGTTAGTCGGGTAGTGTGTGCTAATGAGGCAGTGTGTGTTAATGCGGCAGTACGTGTTAACATGGTAATGTGTGTTCATCAGGC
Source organism: Cetorhinus maximus (assembly GCF_964194155.1). Taxonomy (NCBI): domain Eukaryota; kingdom Metazoa; phylum Chordata; class Chondrichthyes; order Lamniformes; family Cetorhinidae; genus Cetorhinus; species Cetorhinus maximus. The sequence continues at coordinate 14,176,787 of NC_135903.1, read as the reverse complement.
AGTGTGTGTTAGTCAGGCAGAGTGTGTCAGTCAGACTGTGTGCGTCAGACAGGCAGTGTGTGTTAACGAGGCAGTGTGTGTAAGTTTGCACAGTGGGGTAGTTTTTGTCTGTCAGCAGTGTGTGATAATGAGGCTGTGATTGATAGTCAGGCAGTGTGTGACAGTCAGACAGTGTGTGTTAATGAGGCAGTGTTTATTAGTCAGCGGTATGTGTTCATGAGGCAGTGTGTGTTAGTCAGACCATGTGTGTTAATGTGGCAGTGCGTGTGTGTGTGTTAATGAAGCAGTGTGTGTTAGTCAGGCAGTGTCTGTAAGTCCGGCAGTGTGCGTTAATGATGCAGTGTGTTAGTGAGGCAGTGTCTGTCAGTCCGGCAGTGTGTGTTAATGAAACAGTGTGTGTAAGTCAGCAGTGTGTGTTAATCGGACAGTGCATGTTAGTCAGACAGTGTGTGTCTGTGAGACAGTGGGTGTTAGTCAGGTGGTGTTTCAGTCAGAAAGCGTGTGTTAATGAGGCAGTGTGTATTAATAAGGCAGTGTGTGTTAGTCATCAGTGTTTGTTAGTGAGGCAGTGTGTGTTAAAGAGGCAGTGTGTGTTAGTCAGCAGTGTGCGTTATTAAGACAGTGTGTGTTAGTCAGGCAGTGTGTGTTAGTAAGACAGTGTGTGTTAGTCAGACTGTGTGTTAATGAGGCAGTGTGTGTTAGTAAGCAGTGTGTGTTAGTCAGACGATGTGCGTCAGACAGGCAGTGTGTGTTAACGAGGCAGTGTGTGTTAGTTTGCAGTATGTGTGTTAGTCCGGCTCTGTGTGTGTTAGTCGGGTAGTGTGTGTTAATGAGGCAGTTTGTGTTAGTCAACAGTGTGTGTTAATAAGGCAGTGTGTGTTAGACAGCAGTGTTTGTTAGTGAGGCAGTGTGTGTTGATGAGGCAGTTTGTGTTGATGAGGCAGTTTGTGTTAGTCAACAGTGTGTGTTAATAAGGCAGTGTGTGTTAGTCAGCAGTGTTTGTTAGTGAGGCAATGTGTGTTAAAGAGGCAGTGTGTGTTAGTCAGCAGTGTGTGTTATTAAGACAGTGTGTGTTAGTCAGGCAGTGTGTGACTGTCAGACAGTCTTTGTTAATGAGGCAGTGTGTATTGCTCAGTAGTATGTGTTCATGAGGCATTGTGTGTTAGTCAGACCATGTGTGTTAATGTGGGTGTGTGTGTGTTAATGAGGCAGTGTGTGTTAGTCGGGTAGTGTGTGTTAATGTGGCAGTGCGTGTTAATGAGACAGTTTGTGTTAATGTGGCAATGTGTGTTAATGACGCAGTGTGTGTTAATGAGGCAGTTTGTGTCAGTCAACAGTGTGTGTTAATAAGGCAGCGTGTGTTAGTCTGCAGTATTTGTTAGTGAGGCAGTGTGTGTTAGTCAGGCAGTGTGATTGTCAGGCAGTGTGTGTTAGTCAGGCAGTGTGTGTTAGTCAGGCAATGTGTGTTAGTCAGGCAGTGTGTGTCACTCAGACTATGTGTGTTAATGAGGCAGTGTGTGTTCGTAAGCAGTGTGTGTTTGTCAGACCGTGTGCGTCAGACAGGCAGTGTGTGTTAACGAGGCAGTGTGTGTTAATGAGGCAGTGTGTGTTAGTCGGGTAGTGTGTGTTAAGGTGGCAGTCTTTGTTAATGTGGCAGTGTGTGTTTTTGAGGCAGCGTGTGTTAGTCGGGTAGTGTGTGCTAATGAGGCAGTGTGTGTTAACGAGGCAGTGTGTGTAAGTTTGCACAGTGGGGTAGTTTTTGTCTGTCAGCAGTGTGTGATAATGAGGCTGTGATTGATAGTCAGGCAGTGTGTGACAGTCAGACAGTGTGTGTTAATGAGGCAGTGTTTATTAGTCAGCGGTATGTGTTCATGAGGCAGTGTGTGTTAGTCAGACCATGTGTGTTAATGTGGCAGTGCGTGTGTGTGCGTTAATGAAGCAGTGTGTGTTAGTCAGGCAGTGTCTGTCAGTCCGGCAGTGTGCGTTAATGATGCAGTGTGTTAGTGAGGCAGTGTCTGTCAGTCCGGCAGTGTGTGTTAATGAAACAGTGTGTGTAAGTCAGCAGTGTGTGTTAATCGGACAGTGCATGTTAGTCAGACAGTGTGTGTCTGTGAGACAGTGGGTGTTAGTCAGGTGGTGTTTCAGTCAGATAGTATGTGTTAATGAGGCAGTGTGTTGTAATCAGGCAATGTGTGTCAGTCAGAAAGCGTGTGTTAATGAGGCAGTGTGTATTAATAAGGCAGTGTGTGTTAGTCATCAGTGTTTGTTAGTGAGGCAGTGTGTGTTAAAGAGGCAGTGTGTGTTAGTCAGCAGTGTGTGTTATTAAGACAGTGTGTGTTAGTCAGGCAGTATGTGTTAGTCAGGCAGTGTGTGTTAGTAAGACAGTGTGTGTTAGTCAGACTGTGTGTTAATGAGGCAGTGTGTGTTAGTAAGCAGTGTGTGTTAGTCAGACGATGTGCGTCAGACAGGCAGTGTGTGTTAATGAGGCAGTGTGTGTTAGTTTGCAGTATGTGTGTTAGTCCGGCTCTGTGTGTGTTAGTCGGGTAGTGTGTGTTAATGAGGCAGTGTGTGTTGATGAGGCAGTTTGTGTTAGTCAACAGTGTGTGTTAATAAGGCAGTGTGTGTTAGTCAGCAGTGTTTGTTAGTGAGGCAGTGTGTGTTAAAGAGGCAGTGTGTGTTAGTCAGCAGTGTGCGTTATTAAGACAGTGTGTGTTAGTCAACAGTGTGTGTTAAAGAGGCAGTGTGTGTTAGCAGTGTGCGTTATTAAGACAGTGTGTGTTAGTCAGGCAGTGTGTGACTGTCAGACAGTCTTTGTTAATGAGGCAGTGTGTATTACTCAGCAGGATGTGTTCATGAGGCATTGTGTGTTAGTCAGACCATGTGTGTTAATGTGGGTGTGTGTGTGTTAATGAGGTAGTTTGTGTTAGTCGGTTAGTGTGTGATAATGTGGCAGTGCGTGTTAATGTGACAGTTTGTGTTAATGTGGCAATGTGTGTTAATGAGGCAGTTTGTGTTAGTCAACAGTGTGTGTTAATAAGGCAGCGTGTGTTAGTTTGCAGTGTTTGTTAGTCTGCGTCTGTGAGACGTGTGTTAATGAGGCAGTGTGTGTTAGACAGCCAACATGTGTTAGTCAGCAGTATGCGTTAGTTAGACAGTATGTGTTAATGTGGCAGTGTGTATTAATGAGGCAGTGGGTGTCAGTCAGACAGTGCGTGAAAATGAGGCAGTGTGTGTTAGCCAGAGAGTGTGTTAATGAGCAAGAGTATGTTAGTCAGGTGGGGTCTGTTAGTCAGACAGCATGCGTTCATTAGGCAGTGTGTGTTAGTCAGACAGTGTGTGTTAGTCAGACATTGCGTGTTAATGTGGCTTTGTGTGTTACTCAGGCAGTGTGTGTTACTCTGGCAGTGAGTGTTACTAAGGAAATGTGTGTTACTCAGACAGTCTGTGTTAGTTAGGCAGTGTGTGTTAATGAGGTAGAGTGCGTTAGTCAGGCAGAGTATGTTAGTCAGTGTGTGTCAATGAGGCGGTTTTTGTTATTCAGGCAGTGTGTTAGTCAGCAGTATGTGTTCGTCAGACCGTGTGTGTTAGCCAGGCAGTGTGTGTTCATGAGGCAGTGTATGATCATCAGGCAGTGTGTGTTAGTCCGGCAGCTTTTGTTAGTCAGCCAGTGTGTGTCAGTCAGACAGTGTGTGTTAGTCAAGCAATGCATGCTATTAAGGTAGAATATGTTAATGAGGGAGAGTGTGTTTGTCAAACAGAGTATTTAATCAGACAGTGTGTGTTGATAAGGCAGTGCATGTTAATCAGACAGTGTGTGTTAGTCTGCAGTGTGTGTTAGTCAGACAGTGTGTTTTAATGTGGCAGTGTGTGTTAATGAGGCAGTGTATGTTAGTCAGGCAGTGTATGCTAGTTAGACAGTATGTGTTAGTCAGCAGTGTGCCTTAGTTAGATAGTATGTGTTCACGTGGCAGTGCGTGTTAATGAGGCAGTTTGTGTTAGTCAGCATTGTGTGTTAATGAGGCAGTGTGTGTTAGTCAGGCAGTGTATGCTAGTTAGACAGTATGTGTTAGTCCGCAGTGTGCCTTAGTTAGATAGTATGTGGTCATGTGGCAGTGCGTGTTAATGAGGCAGTTTGTGTTAGTCAGCATTGTGTGTTAATGAGGCAGTGTGTGTTAATCAGACAGTGTGTATTAGTCAGGCAGTGTGTGATAGTCAGGCAGTTTTTGTTAATGAGGCAGTGTGTGTTAGTTAGCAGCATGTGTTAGTCAGACAATGTGTGTTAATGAGGCAGCGTGTGTTAGTCAGCCAGTGTGTGTCTGTCAGACAATGTGTTTTAGTCAGGCAGTGTGTGTTAGTCGGACAATGCATGCTATTAAGGTAGAATGTGTTAATGAGGCAGAGTGTGTTAGTCAAACAGAGTATTTTAGTCAGACAGTGTGTGTTAATAAGGCAGTGTGTATTAGTCAAACAGATTATGTTAGTAAGGCAAAGCGTGTTAATGAGGTAGAATGTGTTAATGAGGCAGTGTTTGTTTGTCAGACAACATGTTAGTCAAACAGTGTGTTTGTCAGACAGTGTGTGTTCATGAGGCAGTGTGTGTAAATCAGACAGTGTGTGTTAGTCAGATATGTGTTAGTCAGACAGTGTGGGTTAATAAGTCAGTATGTGCTAGTCAAGCAGTGTGAGTTAGTCAGACAGTGTGTGTCAATGAGGCAGCGTGTGTTTGTCTGACAGTGTGTGTTAGTCAGCAGTGTGCATTAGTTAGACAGTATGTGTTAATGTGGCAGTGTGTGTTAATGTGGCAGTGTGTGTTAATGTGGCAGTGTGTGTTAATGAGGCAGTGTGTGTTAATGTGGCAGTGTGTGTTAATGTGGCAGTGTGTGTTAATGTGGCAGTGTGTGTTAATGTGGCAGTGTGTGTTAATGAGGCAGTGTGTGTTAGTCAGGCAGTTTGTGTCAGACAGACAGGGTGTGTAAGTGAGGCAGTGTATGTTAGCCAGAGAGTGTTTGTTAATAAGGCAGTGTGTGTTAGTCAGACAGTATGTGTTAATGAGGCAGTGTGTGTTAGCCAGAGAGTGTGTACTAATGAGGCAGTGTGTGTTAGTCAGGCAGAGCATGTTAGTAAGGCAGTGTGTGTTAGTCAGGCAGGGTGTGTTAGTCAGACAACGTGTTAGTCAAACAGTGTGTGTTAGTCAGATAGTGTGTGTTCATGAGGCAGTGTGTTAATCAGACAGTGTGTGTTAATCAGCCAGTGTGTGTTAGTCAGACAGTGTGTGTCAGTCAGACAGTGTGTGTTAATGAGGCAGTGTGTGTTAGCCAGAGAGTGTGTACTAATGAGGCAGTGTGTGTTAGTCAGGCAGGGTGTGTTAGTCAGACAACGTGTTAGTCAAACAGTGTGTGTTAGTCAGATAGTGTGTGTTAATGAGGCAGTGTGTGTCAATGAGGCAGTGTGAGTTCGTCAGACAGTGTGTGTTAGTCAGCAGTGTGCATTAGTTAGGCAGTATGTGTTAATGTGGCAGTGCATGTTAATGTGGCAGTGTGTGTTAATAAGGCAGTGTGTATTAGTCAGGCAGTTTGTGTCAGTCAGACAGTGTGTGTAAGTGAGGCAGTGTGTGTTAGCCAGAGAGTGTGTGTTAATGAGGCAGTGTGTTAGTCAGGCAAGGTGTGTTAATCAGGCAGTGTGTGTTAGCCAGAGAGTGTGTGCTAGTGAGGCAGCGTGTGTTAGTTCGGCAGAGCATGTTAGTAAAGCAGTGTGTGTTAATGAGGCAGTGTGCGTTAGTCAGGCAGGGTGTGTTAGTCAGGCAGTGAGTGTTAGTCAGCAGTGTGTGTTAATGAGGCAGTGTGTGTTTGTCAGGCAGTGCATGTTAATAAGGTAGAATGTGTTAATGTGGCAGAGTGTGTTAGTCAAACAGAATATTTTAGTCAGACAGTGCGTGTTAATAAGGCAATTTGTGTTAGTCAAAATGAGTATGTTAGTCAGGCAATGCGTGTTAATGAGGTAGAATGTGTTAATGAGGCAGTGTTTGTTAGTCTGACAGCGTGTTAGTCAGACAGTGTGTGTTCACGCGGCAGTGTGTGTGAATCAGGCAGTGTGTGTTAATCAGAAAGTGTGTGTTAGTCAGACAGTGTGCGTCTGTGAGACAGTGCGTGTTAATGGGGCAATGTGTTTGTCAGCAATGTGTGTTAGCCAGACAGTGTGTGTTAATGAGGCAGTGTGTGTTAGTCAGCAGGGTGCGTTAGTTAGACAGCATGTGTTAATGTGGCAGTGCGTGTTAATGTGGCAGTGTGTGTTAATGAGATAGTGTGTCTCAGTCAGCAGTGTGTTAGCCAGAGAGTGTGTGTTAATGAGGCAGTTTGTGTTTGCCAGAGAGTGTGTACTAATGAGGCCGTCTGTGTTAGTCAGGCAGTGTGTGTTAATGAGGCAGTGTGTGTTAGTCAGGCAGGGTGTGTTAGTCAGGCAGTGTGTGTTAGTCAGCAGTGTGTTTTAATGAGGCAGTGTGTGTTAGTCAGGCAGTGTGTGTCAGTCACACAGTGTGTGTTAATGAAGCAGTTTGTGTTAGTCAGAACGTGTGTGTTAATGAGACAGTGTTTGTTAATCAGGCAGTGTGTGTTAATGAGGCAGTGTGTGTTTGTCAGGCAGTGTGTGTCAGTCAGACAGTGTGTATAATGAGGCAGTGTGCGTTAGCTAGTGATTGTGTGCTAATGAGGCAGTTTGCGTTAGTCAGGCAGTGTGTGTTACTCAGCCAGTGTGTGTTACTCAGGCATAGAGTGTTACTAAGGCAATGTGTGTTATTCAGTCAGTGTGTTTTACTCAGCCAGTGAGTGTGAGTCAGACAGAAAGTGTCAGTCAGGCAAATTGTGTTACTCAGGCATTGTGTGTTACCCAGGCAGTGTATGTTATCCGGGCGGTGTGTGGCACTCAGGTAGTGTGTGTTACTCGGGCAGTGCGTATAAATGAAGCAGTGCATGATATTCAGGCAGTGTGTGTTACTCAGGGAGTGTGTGTTAATGAGGAAGTGTGTGTTACCCAGACAGTGTGCGTTAAACAGGCAATGTGTGTCACTGAGGCAGTGTGTGTTACTCAGACAGAGTGTGTCGTTCAGGCATTGAGTGTTACCCAGGCCGTGTGTGTGACCAGGCAGTGTGTGTTAATGAGGCAGTGAGTGTCACTGAGGCAGTCTTTGCTTCTCAGACAGTAAGCGTTATGCAGGCGATGTGTGTGATTCAGGCAGTGTGTGTTAGGCAGAAAGTGTGTATTAATGAGGCAGGGTGTGTTAGTCAGTCAGTGTGTGTCAGTCAGGCAGTGTATGTTAGTCAGGCAGTGTGTGTTAGTCAGGCAGTGTGTGTTAATCAGGCAGTGTGTGTTAGTAAGGCAGTGTGTGTTAGTCAGGCAGTGTGTGTCAGTCAGACAGTGTGTGTTAATGGGGCAGTTTATGTTGGTCAGCAGGACCTGTTCATGAGGCAGTGTGTGTGAGTCAGAACATGTATGTTAATGAGGCAATGTGTGTCAGTCAGACAGTGTGTGTCAATGAGGCAGTGAGTGTCACTAAGGCAGTCTTTGCTACTCGGGCAGTGAGCATTATGCAGGCGATGTGTGTGATTCAGGCAGTGTGTGTTAGGCAGAAAATGTGTGTTAATGAGGGAGGGTGTGTTAGTCAGTCAGTGTGTGTTAGTAAGGCAGTGTGTGTCAGTCAGACAGTGTGTGTTAATGAGGCAGTTTATGTTGGTCAGCAGGATGTGTTCATGAGGCAGTGTGTGTGAGTCAGAACGTGTATGTTAATGAGGCAGTGTGTGTTAATGACGCAGTATGTGTTAGTCAGACAGTGTGTGTTAATGAGTCAGTGTGTGTTAATGACACAGTATGTGCTAGTCAGGCAGTTTGTGTTAGTCAGACAGCGAGTGTTAATGAGGCAGTTTATGTTAGTCAGACAGTATGTGGTAATGAGGAACTGTGTGTTAGTTCAGCACTGTGTGTTTGTCAGTCAGCGTGTGTTAATGAGGAACTGTCTGTTAGTCAGTGGTGTGCATTAGTCAGACAGTATGTGTTAGTCAGGCAGTGTGTGTCAGTCAGACAGTTTGTGTTAGTCAGGCAGTGCGTGCTAGTCATACATTGTGTGTTAGTCAGGTGCAGTGTGTTCGTCGGACAGTGTGTTTTAATGAGGCAGCGTGTGTAAGTCAGGCAGTGTATGTTAATGAGACAGCGTGTGTTAGTCCGCAGTGTGTGTTAGTCAGACAGTGTGTGTTAATGAGGCAGTGTGTGTTAGTCAGGCAATGTGTGTTAGTCAGGCAATGCGTGCTGATGAGGTAGAGTGTGTTAGTTAATCAGAGTATGTTAATCAGACTGAGTGTGTTAGTCAGGCAGAATTTGTTAGTCAGGCAGCGTGCGTTAGTCAGGCAGTGTATGTTAGCCAGACAGTGTGTGTTAATGAGTCAGTGTGTGTTAGTCAGGCAGTGTGCATCAATCAGACAGTGAGCGTCGATGAGGCAGAGTGTGTTAGTCAGAAAGCATGTGTTAGTCAGGCACTGTGTGTCAGTCAGACAGGGTGTGTTAATGAGGAAGTGTCTGTTAGTCAGCAGTGTGCGTTAGTCAGAGAGTATGTGTTAGTCAGGCAGTGTGTGTCAGTCATATAGTGTGTTAATGAGGCAGTGTGTTTTAGTCAGGCAATGTGTGTCAGTCAGACAGTGTGTGTTAATGAGGCAGTGAGTGTCACTGAGGCAGTCTTTGCTACTCGGACAGTGAGCATTATGCAGGCGATGTTTGTGATTCAGGCAGTGTGTGTTAGGCAGAAAATGTGTGTTAATGAGGTAGTGTGTGTTAGTCAGTCAGTGTGTGTTAATGAGGCAGCTTATGTTTGTCAGCAGGATGTGTTCATGAGGCAGTGTGTGAGAGTCAGAACGTGTATGTTAATGAGGCAGTATGTGATGGTTGAGCAGTGGGTGCTAGTCAGACAGTGTGTGATAATGAGGATGTGTGTGTTAGTCAGGCAATGTGTATTAGTCAGGCAATGTGTGTTAGTCAGGCAATGCATGCTAATGAGGTAGAGTGTGTTAGTTAAACAGAGTATGTTAATTAGACAGAGTGTGTTAGTCAGGCAGAATTTGTTAGTCAGGCAGCGTGTGTTAGTCAGGCAGTGTATGTTGATGAGGCAGTGTGTGCTAGTCAGGCAGTGTGTGTTAGTCAGACAGCTTTTTTGTTCAGAGAGTGTATGTTAGTCAGGTGGGGTGTGTTAATCCGACAGTGTGTGTTAATGAGGCAGTGTGTGTTAGTCAGGCAGTGTGTGTTAGTCAGGCAGTGTGTGTTAGGCAGTGTGTGTTAGTCAGAAAGTGTGTGTTAGACAGGCAGTGTGTGTTCGTGAGGCAATGTGTGTCAGTCAGACAGTGTGTGTTAATGCGGCAGTGTATGCTAGTCAACAGTGTGTTTTAAGCAGATAGTGTATGTTAATGAGGCTGTGTGTGTTAGTCAGCAGTGTGCGTTAGTCCGACAGTGTGTTTTAATGAGACAGGGTGTGTTTGTCAGGCAGGGTGTGTAATTCAGGCAGTGTGTGTTAATGAGGTAGATTGTGTTGGTCAGGCAGCACCTGTTAGTCAGACAATGTGTGTTAGTAAGGCAGTGTGTGTTAGTAAGGCAGTGTGTGTTAATAAGGCAGTGTGTGTTAGTGAGGCACGGTGTGTTAGTCAGGCAGGGTGTGTTAGTCAGGCAGTGTGTGTTAGTCAGACAGTGTGTTTTAATGAGGCAGTGTGTGTTTGTCAGGCAGTGTGTGTTAGTCAGACAGTGTGTGTTAATGAGGCAGTGTTTGTTACTCAGGCAGTCTGTGTTAGTCAGTGCGTGTCAGTCAGACAGTTTGTGTTAATGAGGCAGTGTTTTTTAGTCAGCACTGTGTGTTAATGAGGCAGTGTGTGTTAGTCAGACAGTGTGTTTTAATGAGGCAGTGTGTGTTAGTCAGACAGTGTGTGTTAATGAGGCAGTGTTTGTTACTCAGGCAGTCTGTGTTAGTCAGTGCGTGTCAGTCAGACAGTTTGTGTTAATGAGGCAGTGTTTTTTAGTCAGCACTGTGTGTTGATGAGGCAGTGTGTGCTAGTCAGGCAGTGTGTGTTAGTCAGACAGCTTTTTTGTTTAGAGAGTGTATGTTAGTCAGGTGGGGTGTGTTAATCCGATAGTGTGTGTTAATGAGGCAGTGTGTGTTAGTCAGGCAGTGTGTGTTAGTCAGGCAGTGTGTGTTAGGCAGTGTGTGTTAGTCAGAAAGTGTGTGTTAGACAGGCAGTGTGTGTTCGTGAGGCAATGTGTGTCAGTCAGACAGTGTGTGTTAATGCGGCAGTGTATGCTAGTCAACAGTGTGTTTTAAGCAGATAGCGTATGTTAATGAGGCTGTGTGTGTTAGTCAGGCAGTGTGTGTCAGTCAGACAGTGAGTGTTAATGCGGCAGTGTATGCTAGTCAACAGTGTGCGTTAGTCAGCAGTGTGCGTTAGTCAGAGAGTATGTACTAGTCAGACAGTGTGTGTCAGTCAGACAGTGAGTATCCATGAGGCAGTGTGCATTAGTCAGGCAGTGTGCGTAAGTCAGAGAGTATGTGTTAGTCAGGCAGTGTGTGTCAGTCAGACAGTGTGTGTTAATCAAGCAGTGTGTGTTAGTCATGCAGTGTGGATTAGTCAGCAGTGCATGGTAGACAGCAGTGTGTGTTAGTCAGGCAGTGTGTGTTAATGAGGCAGTGTGTGTTAGTCAGGCAGTGTGTGTTAGTCAGGCAGTGTGTGTTAGGCAGTGTGTGTTAGTCAGAAAGTGTGTGTTAGACAGGCAGTGTGTGTTCGTGAGGCAATGTGTGTCAGTCAGACAGTGTGTGTTAATGCGGCAGTGTATGCTAGTCAACAGTGTGTTTTAAGCAGATAGTGTATGTTAATGAGGCTGTGTGTGTTAGTCAGCGGTGTGTGTTAATGAGGCAGTGTGTGTTAGTCAGGCAGTGTGTGTTAGTCAGGCAGTGTGTGTTAGGCAGTGTGTGTTAGTCAGAAAGTGTGTGTTAGACAGGCAGTGTGTGTTCGTGAGGCAATGTGTGTCAGTCAGACAGTGTGTGTTAATGCGGCAGTGTATGCTAGTCAACAGTGTGTTTTAGTCAGGCAATGTGTGTCAGTCAGACAGTGTGTGTTAATGAGGCAGTGAGTGTCACTGAGGCAGTCTTTGCTACTCGGACAGTGAGCATTATGCAGGCGATGTTTGTGATTCAGGCAGTGTGTGTTAGGCAGAAAATGTGTGTTAATGAGGTAGTGTGTGTTAGTCAGTCAGTGTGTGTTAATGAGGCAGCTTATGTTTGTCAGCAGGATGTGTTCATGAGGCAGTGTGTGAGAGTCAGAACGTGTATGTTAATGAGGCAGTATGTGATGGTTGAGCAGTGGGTGTTAGTCAGACAGTGTGTGATAATGAGGGTGTGTGTGTTAGTCAGGCAATGTGTATTAGTCAGGCAATGTGTGTTAGTCAGGCAATGCATGCTAATGAGGTAGAGTGTTAAACAGAGTATGTTAATTAGACAGAGTGTGTTAGTCAGGCAGAATTTGTTAGTCAGGCAGCGTGTGTTAGTCAGGCAGTGTATGTTGATGAGGCAGTGTGTGCTAGTCAGGCAGTGTGTGTTAGTCAGACAGCTTTTTTGTTCAGAGGGTGTAAGTTAGTCAGGTGGGGTGTGTTAATCCGACAGTGTGTGTTAATGAGGCAGTGTGTGTTAGTCAGGCAGTGTGTGTTAGTCAGGCAGTGTGTGTTAGGCAGTGTGTGTTAGTCAGAAAGTGTGTGTTAGACAGGCAGTGTGTGTTCGTGAGGCAATGTGTGTCAGTCAGACAGTGTGTGTTAATGAGGCAGTGTGAGTTAGTCAGGCATTGTGTCTTATTGAGGTAGAGTGTTTTATTCAGACAGTATGTGTTAGTCAGACAGTGCATTAATAAGTTGGTGTGTGTTAGTCAGAGAGTGTGTTAATCAGACAGTGTGTCTTATCAGACAGTGTGTGTTAACGAGGCAGTGTGTGTTAATGAGGCAGTGTCTGTTAGTCAAGCAGCATGTATAAGTCAGGCAGTGTGTGTCAGTCAGAGTGTGTGTTAATGAGGCAGTGTGTGTTAATCAGGCAGCGTGTGTTAGTCAAGCAGCCTGTGTTAGTCAGGCAGTGTGTGCCAGTAGGACTGTGTCTGTTAATGAGGCAGTGTGCGTTAATCAGCAGTGTGTGTTAATGAGGCAGTGTGTGTTAGTCAGGTGGCTTTTTTGTTCAAAAGTGTATGTTAGTCAGGTGGGGTGTGTTAGTCCAACAATGTGTGTTAATGAGGCAGTGTGTATTGGTCAGGCAGTGTGTGTTAGTTGGACAGTGTGTGTTAATGAGGCAGTGTGTGTTGGTTGGACAGTGTGTGTTAGTGAGACAGTGTGTGTTATTGAGACAGTGAGTGTCTATGAGGCAGTGTGTGTTAGTCAGGCAATGTGTGTTAGTCAGGCAATGCGTGCTAATGAGGTAGAGTGTGTTAATGAGGCAGAGAGTGTTAGTTAAACAGAGTATGTTAATCAGACAGAGTGTGTTAGTCAGGCAGAATTTGTTAGTCAGGCAGCGTGTGTTAGTCAGGCAGTGTATGTTAGCCTGACAGTGTGTGTTAATGAGTTAATGTGTGTTAGTGAGGCAGTGTGTGTTAGTCAGAAAGCATGTGTTAGTCAGGCACTGTGTGTCAGTCAGACCGGGTGTGTTAATGAGGAAGTGTCTGTTAGTCAGCAGTGTGCATTAGTCAGAGAGTATGTGTTAGTCAGGCAGTGTGTGTCAGTCAGACAGTGTGTGTTGATCAGGCAGTGTGTGTTAGTCATGTAGTGTGTGTTAGTCAGGTACAGTGCATGTTAGTCAGCAGTGCATGTTAGTCAGGCAGTGTGTGCTAGTCATACATTGTGTGTTCGTCAGATGCAGTGTGTTTTAATGAGGCAGTATGTGTTCGTCAGGCAATGTGTGTTAGTCAGGCAGTGTGTGACAGTCAGACTGTGTATGTTAATGAGGCAGTATGTGTTAGTCATCAGCATGTGTTCATGAGGCAGTGTGCGTTAGTCAGCACTGTGTGTTAGTCAGGCAGTGTGTGATAGTCGGGCAGTGTGTGCTCATGAGGCACTGTCCGTTAGTCAGTGTATGTTAATGAGGCATTGTGTGTTAGTCAGACCGTGTATGTTAATGCGGCATTGTGTGTTAATAGCCAGTGTGTTTTAATGAGGCAGTTTGTGTTAGTCAGACAGTGTGTGTTGATGAGGCAGTGTATGTTAATGAGGCAGTGTGTGTTGGTCAGACAGTGTGTGTTAATGAAGCTGTGTGTGTGAATGAGGCAGTGTGTGTTAGTCAGACAATGTGTGTTAAAGGGGCAATGTATGTTAATGAGGCAGTGTGTGTTAGTCAGACAGTGTGTGTTAATGAGGCAGTGTATGTTAATGAGGCCGTGTGTGTTAGTCAGACAGTGTGTGTTAAAGGGGCAATGTATGTTAATGAGGCCGTGTGTGTTAATGAGGCAGTGTATGTTAAAGGGGCAGTGTATGTTAATGAGGCCGTGTGTGTTGGTCAGACAGTGTGTGTTAATGAAGCGTGTGTGTGAATGAGGCACTGTGTGTTAGTCAGACCGTGTGTGTTAATGAGGCAGTGTATGTTAATGAGGCCGTGTGTGTTAGTCAGACAGTGTGTGTTAAAGGGGCAATGTATGTTAATGAGGCCGTGTGTGTTAATGAGGCAGTGTATGTTAAAGGGGCAATGTATGTTAATGAGGCCGTGTGTGTTAGTCAGACCATGTGTGTTAAAGGGGCAATGTATGTTAATGAGGCAGTGTGTGTTAGTCAGACCGTGTGTGTTAATGAGGCAGTGTATGTTAATGAGGCCGTGTGTGTTAGTCAGACCGTGTGTGTTAATGAGGCAGTGTATGTTAATGAGGCGGTGTGTGTTAGTCAGACCGTGTGTGTTAATGAGGCAGTGTATGTTAATGAGGCCGTGTGTGTTAGTCAGCCCGTGTGTGTTAATGAGGCAGTGTATGTTAATGAGGCCGTGTGTGTTAGTCAGACCGTGTGTGTTAATGAGGCAGTGTATGTTAATGAGGCCGTGTGTGTTAGTCAGACCGTGTGTGTTAATGAGGCAGTGTATGTTAATGAGGCCGTGTGTGTTAGTCAGACAGTGTGTGTTAATGAGGCAGTGTATGTTAATGAGGCCGTGTGTGTTAGTCAGACAGTGTGTGTTAATGAAGCAGTGTGTGTGAATGAGGCGGTGTATGTTCGTCAGGCAGTGTGTGTTAGTCAGACTGAGTGTGTTCATCAGACCGTGTGTGTTAATGAGGCAGTGTGTGTTAGTCAGGCAGTGTTTGTTAGTCAAGCAGCCTGTGTTAGTCAGGCAGTGTGTGCCAGTAGGACTATGTCTGTTAATGAGGCAGTGTGCGTTAATCAGCAGTGTGTGTTAGTCAGGTGCAGTGTGTTAGTCAGGTGCAGTGTGTTCGTCAGACAGTGTGTTTTAATGAGGCAGTGTGTACTAGTCAGACAGTGTGTGTTAATGAGGCAGTGTGTGTTAGTCAGACAGTGTGTGTTAATGAGGAAATGCGTGTTCATCAGGCAGTATGTGTTAGTCGGGCAGTGGGTGCTGATCAGACAGTGTGTGATAATGAGGCTGTGAGTGTTAGTCAGGCAATGTGTGTTAGTCAGGCAATGTGTGCTAATGAGATAGAGTGTGTTAATGAGGCAGAATGTGTTAGTTAAACAGAGTATGTTAATCAGACAGACTGTGTTAATCAGGCAGAATTTGTTAGTCAGGCAGTGTGTGTTAGTCAGGCAGTGTATGTTAGCCAGACAGTGTATGTTAATGAGGCATTGTGTGTTAGTCAGACCATGTATGTTAATGCGGCATTGTGTGTTAATAGCCAGTGTGTTTTAATGAGGCAGTGTGTGTTAGTCAGACAGTGTGTGTTAAAGGGGCAGTGTATGTTAATGAGGCCGTGTGTGTTGGTCAGACAGTGTGTGTTAATGAAGCGTGTGTGTGAATGAGGCAGTGTGTGTTAGTCAGACCGTGTGTGTTAATGAGGCAGTGTATGTTAATGAGGCAGTGTATGTTAAAGGGGCAATGTATGTTAATGAGGCAGTGTATGTTAATGAGGCAGTGTATGTTAATGAGGCCGTGTGTGTTAGTCCGACAGTGTATGTTAAAGGGGCAATGTATGTTAATGAGGCCATGTGTGTTAATGAGGCAGTGTGT
Source organism: Cetorhinus maximus (assembly GCF_964194155.1). NCBI lineage: Eukaryota > Metazoa > Chordata > Chondrichthyes > Lamniformes > Cetorhinidae > Cetorhinus > Cetorhinus maximus. The sequence continues at coordinate 14,161,582 of NC_135903.1, read as the reverse complement.
GTTAATGAGGCAGTGTATGTTAATGAGGCCGTGTGTGTTGGTCAGACAGTGTGTGTTAATGAAGCGTGTGTGTGAATGAGGCAGTGTGTGTTAGTCAGACCGTGTGTGTTAATGAGGCAGTGTATGTTAATGAGGCAGTGTATGTTAAAGGGGCAATGTATGTTAATGAGGCAGTGTATGTTAATGAGGCAGTGTATGTTAATGAGGCCGTGTGTGTTAGTCCGACAGTGTATGTTAAAGGGGCAATGTATGTTAATGAGGCCATGTGTGTTAATGAGGCAGTGTGTGTTAATGAGGCAGTGTATGTTAATGAGGCCGTGTGTGTTAGTCAGACAGTGTGTGTTAAAGGGGCAATGTATGTTAATGAGGCAGTGTGTGTTAGTCAGACAGTGTGTGTTAAAGGGGCAATGTATGTTAATGAGGCCGTGTGTGTTAGTCAGACCGTGTGTGTTAATGAGGCAGTGTATGTTAATGAGGCCGTGTGTGTTAGTCAGACCGTGTGTGTTAATGAGGCAGTGTGTGTTAATGAGGCAGTGTATGTTAATGAGGCCGTGTGTGTTAGTCAGACCGTGTGTGTTAATGAGGCAGTGTATGTTAATGAGGCCGTGTGTGTTAGTCAGACCGTGTGTGTTAATGAGGCAGTGTATGTTAATGAGGCTGTGTGTGTTAGTCAGACCGTGTGTGTTAAAGGGGCAATGTATGTTAATGAGGCTGTGTGTGTTAGTCAGACCGTGTGTGTTAATGAGGCAGTGTATGTTAATGAGGCCGTGTGTGTTAGTCAGCCCGTGTGTGTTAATGAGGCAGTGTATGTTAATGAGGCGGTGTGTGTTAGTCAGACCGTGTGTGTTAATGAGGCAGTGTATGTTAATGAGGCCGTGTGTGTTAGACCGTGTGTGTTAACAAGGCAGTGTATGTTAATGAGGCCGTGTGTGTTAATGAGGCCGTGTATGTTAATGAGGCAGTGTATGTTAATGAGGCCGTGTATGTTAATGAGGCCGTGTGTGTTAATGAGGCAGTGTATGTTAAAGGGGCAATGTATGTTAATGAGGGAGTGTGTGTTAGTCAGACAGTGTGTGTTAAAGGGGCAATGTATGTTAATGAGGCCGTGTGTGTTAGTCAGACCGTGTGTGTTAATGAGGCAGTGTATGTTAATGAGGCCGTGTGTGTTAGTCAGACCGTGTGTGTTAATGAGGCAGTGTATGTTAATGAGGCCGTGTGTGTTAGTCAGACCGTGTGTGTTAATGAGGCAGTGTATGTTAATGAGGCGGTGTGTGTTAGTCAGACCGTGTGTGTTAATGAGGCAGTGTATGTTAATGAGGCCGTGTGTGTTAGTCAGACAGTGTGTGTTAATGAGGCAGTGTATGTTAATGAGGCCGTGTGTGTTAGTCAGACAGTGTGTGTTAATGAGGCAGTGTATGTTAATGAGGCCGTGTGTGTTAGTCAGACAGTGTGTGTTAATGAAGCAGTGTGTGTGAATGAGGTGGTGTGTGTTCGTCAGGCAGTGTGTGTTAGTCAGACTGAGTGTGTTCGTCAGACCGTGTGTGTTAATTAGGCAGTGTGTGTTAGTCAGACAGTGTATGTTAATGAGGGGGTGTGTGATAGTCAGAAGGTGTATTAGTCAAGCAGTGTGTGTTAATGAGGCAGTATGTGTTAGTCGGAAAGTGTGTGTTAGTCAGGCAGTGAGTGTTACTCAGGGTATTTGCCATGAGGACCTTAATTTCATTCCTGATCCAGTTGCCACTGCGCTTTCCATGAAAGCAGTGGGAGACCATTCAGCCCCTTGAGCCTATTCTTTTGTTCGATTAATGATGTTTGATCAGTACCTGAACCCTATCTGCTCATGTTTTCTCCATATCCCTCCAAATCATTATCCAGTACAAATCTATCAATCTTAACCCTGAAAGTTTCAATTTTTACCCAACGTTACCCAGTGTTGTCTCATAACAGCATTGTGTGCCATCCGTTTCTCACTTGCTAACAGTCACCTCTTGAGTGACAAGGTTCTGGGTTCAAATCCACTCCAGGGCTTATGCACAAAAATCAAGTTTGATGTTGGGTGAAACATTAAACCAAGTTTTTATCTGCTCTGGTGAATGTATAAAGTTCCCATATCACTACTTCAAAGAAAAACAGCAGAGTTATCCCCGTTGTCCTGGCCAATATTTACCCTTCAATCAACATCACTAAAACAGATTGTCAGGTCATTATCAAATTGCTGTTTGTGGGATCTTGCTGTGCACAAATTCTGGCTGCCATTTTTCCTACATTACAAACAATGACTAAACTTCAAAAATTACTTCATTGGCTGGAAAGTGCGTCGAGACACCTGGTGCCTATGAAAAGCGTTATATGGCGTAAGTCGTTTTTCTTTCTTTGCCTTCAACATCCACAGGCTCGTGTCAGAGAGCGAGTTCCAGATTTCTGCTACTCTTCTGTGTGAAAATTGTTTCCTGATTGCACTCCCAAATGGCCAGCTCTAGTTTTCAGGTGATAACCCCATACTCTGGACTCGCTCACCAGGGGACAACTAACATTCAAACACCTCAGTTAGACCACCCTTCAATATTCTATATTCAAGGGAATACAAGCTGACCCTAATGCAACTTAATTTAATCCCTTAAACCCCAGAATCATTCTGGTGAATCTGGGCTGCTCCCCCTCTAAGGCCAATATCTCCTTCCTTTGGTGCACTGTCCGGAATGGAGCACAGTTACTCCAGTTGGCCTCTGACTAGAGTGCTGCATAACTGAATCATCACTTCCTCATTTTTTTATTCACTCATGGGATGTGGGCTTCGCTGGCTGGGCCAGCATTTATTGCTCATCCCTAGTTGCCCTTGAGGTGGTGGTGGTGAGCTGCCTTCTCGAACTGCTGCAGTCCATGTGGTGTAGGTACATCCACAGTGCTGTTAGGGAGGGAGTTCCAGGATTTTGACCCTGAACATTCCAACCAGGGGATGAAGTGTTAGTGTTACTGCCTTTACAGGGGGAGCCTCTGAAAGCACGGTTCAGTGGTCCCTACAAGGTAATCAAGAGGATTGGTCGAGTAAATTATTTGATAGACAACCCCGGATTGCAGGAGAAAGAATCAGCTGAGTCATATCAATATGTTAAAACAACGCCATCATAGGGAGGAGGATAAGAAGGAGCAGGTATGTCAGGTAGTGAGGACAATGGTGGATGAAAGGGACAGTAAGAGTGAGGTGGAAGGAGATTTAGGCAGCCCACAAGTTGAACCTCTTATCCGGTTAGCTAACACTGAAATATTAGAACAATTAGATACCATATTTTCATACCTAGAGGTAGGACAACAAGAGGATCTAGTGAGGTTACTTACAGAATTTAAAGGGATCTGTAGGGATAAACCAGGGTCTACAACTTCAGCCACACATGATGTAGATGAAGGGGAATTTTCTCCCTATAAAACAACATCCTTATTGCTTAGGACCAGAGAAACAGGCTCAACTGGCAGCAGAAATTCAATATATGTTTGAAAATAACTTAATTGAGCCCAGTCAAAGCAGTTGCAGCTCTCCTGTAGTGTTAGTGCCTAAACCTGATGGGTCAACCAGGTTCTGCATGGATTATAGGAGGGTTAATGCAGCAACAAATGCAGATTCCTACCCAATCCCTCGTTTAGAAGATTGTATTGACAGGCTCAACAGTGCCACATTTCTCGCTAAGATGGATTTGTTGAAAAGATACTGTCAAGTATCTTTAATGTCACAAACTAAGGAGATATCGGCTTTTGTCACACCATGTGGGCTATACCAATGTCAAGTGATGCCATTCAGACTAAAAAATGCTCCAGCCACTTTCCAAAGACTAATGAATCAGCTGATCGTTAATGTTCCTAACTGTGTGGTTTACTTGGATGATGTATTGATTTACAGCAACACGTAGAAAGACCATGGAAAACAATTGGAAGCCTTATTTGATCAATTATAGTTGGCAGGTCTGGTAATAAACCTTGCCAAGAGTGAATTCGCGAAAGTGCGAGTAACTTATCTAGGGTATATCGTAGGGCAAGGGCAAGTGTTGCCAAGAACAGGGAAGGTACAGGCTTTGATGGAATTCCCTGTCCGTAAGACTAAACAGGAAATCATGAGTTTTTTGGGGATGTGTGGCTTGTATCATAAATTTGTAACAAATTTCAACACAATAGCTGCTCCACTAACAGGCTTATTGCAAAAGATGTCTAAGGTGGTATGGTCAAGAGAGTGCCAGGCATCTTTTGAGAAGCTGAAGGTGACCCTAACTAATGAACTGGTGTTTGCCGCCCCTAATTTCGCTAAACCCTTCATGCTGGTGACTTGGGGATGGGGGGGGTGATCTTATTGCAGGAAGATGAATCAAACATAGAGAAGCCAGTGGGGTACTTTACTAAAAAATTAAATCAGCATCAAAAGAGATACTCTACGGTAAAAAAGGAAACCCTGAGATTGTTACTGGTTCTTAAGTATTTTGAGGTATATATCTGTCATGGCTGTAAAGAAACATTAGCATATACTGACCATAACCCTTTAGCCTTGGTGAAAAAATTTAAGACTCAGAATGACAGACTGTTCTGATGGAGCTTGCTAATACAACCTTATAACTCAAAAATTGTTCATATTGCTGGGAAGAATAATATAATTGGTGATGCATTATCAAGAATGTAAATTTTGCAAAAAACATCTGAAAAGCAAAAAAGTCAGAAAACGACAGATACTGTATAAGGCGTGAATGGCTGAGTGAGCGCATGTTTGAATTTTATTTATATGTTGTGCGTATCTTTTTCTGTATGCTTTGCAGTGAAACACATTTGGAAATGGTGTTTCATCTCTTAAGGGCGGAGGCATGTTAGAATCATATCTCTCAGTGCTGAAGTTTCCTTTTACAAAATGGAAGGACCTGGCATGATCTGGAGATTTGGATGCTAAGCTAGGATTTTTTTTTTAAAAAGGTCATAAGTTCACTTTGGAACTGTCAACAAGCAGGCCTCTTCCAAGAAATCACCTGTCCTTTAGGTACTTGAGGGAGATCTGGTTGTTTGTTTTGACCAGCAGTGACTTTAATTGATGGGAAAGAAACTGAAAAGGCAAAAGGTTGGGAACTTGCTGGAAATCACATGGGAGGGAGAAAAGCTTAAGTTGTGAACCTGCTGGTTTTGAAGGCAGTCCTGTTGGGAAATAAGTTGCGGGAGGAAGCCTACACTAACTAGCTCTCTCTGTCTCTACCTTGCCTGCAACTATGTGTGGCTATCAACCTATAGCCAGAGAACATGCATTGGAGTGTAACTGGTCTGCATTGGGACCTGCAAAGCTGAGACCAGTTGCTGAGAATTTCCAGATGTCCACCGAGACCAGCAGCCTGTCTTCACACGAGGGAACTCCAGGCCGACAGCGTCAAGACCTTGCGCACTTTTATCCTTTATTTTATTTTATAACTGCAGAGAGACTCAATGGGCAACATTATCCCCCCATCAGGGGGGAAGTGCGGGAGCGGGCATAGGCAGGCGGGTTCCCGATCGGCGCTCCCTGTACAGGCAGGGGTGAGGGGGATTCCGTCAGCCGGGAGTGTGCTCTTTCGCGCATGCGCACAGATCTCCCTGAGGCTAAGTGCTGCCTCAGGGAGATCGTCTCCGATTTGAAACTTTAAATAAAGGTATGTAAAAAATTTCCCTGTCATGTCCCCTCATGTGACACTGTCACATGAGTTGGGACATGTCCATAACTTTTATTGAAACCTTTAATCACCGTGGATGAGGGTTTCATGCTTTTTCCAAGGCCCGGCTGGGTTCCCGGCCTGCCCGACAACCTTAATGTTGGATGGGCAGGTCCATCAAACAGGTTATTTACTTTTTTAATGGCGTTAATAGGCCGTTGATAGTTGGGCGGGAGTGCAGTCGATTCGGCTGCGCGCCTGCTAAACTGAAAATCTAAATGACGCGGGATGACATTGGGACACACACCCAACATATCCCCGCGTCATTTTACGCATCGGCGAGATGGTCCCGCCCCCGCTCGCCAACCGGAAGATGTTGCCCTACTTGTTTGGCCTGTGTGTGTGTGTGTGTGTGTGTGTGTGTGCTGGGGAAATTCTTTAGGAAGCAATAGATAGTTAAATTTCCTGATTACAATTGTATGTTAACCAGCACTTGCAACTTGTTAAAAAGAAGTTTAGTATTATAATAAACAATCGTTCTGAGTATATTGAAAGAAGCCTGGTTGAAGTTTCTTTTATTCTGGGCACCAATAGGAGAAATAGACTATTGCCTATTTTGAAGGGAAAATTAAACTTATAAATTATTTGTACAGCCTGCGGAGTAGTGAGGCTCGATCATACATGCACTCCTCCCATCCCAGTCGTGACATGCTGTTAAAGGAGGCTTGGTGAGTTCCTGTAGTGCGTCGTGTAGATGGTACACACTGCTGCTACTGTGCATCAGCAGTGGAGGAAGTGAATGTTTAAGGTGGTGGATGGGGTGCCAATCACACAGGCTGCTTTGTCCTGGATAGTGTTGAGTTTCTTGAGTGTTATTGGAGCTGCACTCATCCAGGCAAGTGGAGAGTATTCCATCAAACTCCTGACTTGTGCCTTGTAGACACCCAAGGTTAGAGACCAGAGTAGTGGTCATAGAGTCATAGAGGTCTACAGCACTGAAAAAGGCCCTTCGGCCCATTGAGTCTACGCAAGTCAAACAAGTAGCTAACTATTCTAATCCCATTTTCCAGCACTAGGCCCATAGCCTTGTATGCTATGGCATCGCAAGTGCACATCCAAATACTTCTTAAATGTTATGAGGGTTTCTGCTTCTACCACCCTTTCAGGCAGTGAGTTCCAGATTCCCACAACCCTCTGGGTGAAAAAATTCTTCCTCACATCCCCTCTAAACCTCCTGCCTCTTACCTTGAATCTATGCCCTCTGGCTATTGGTCCCTCCACCAAGGGGAAAAGTTCCTTCCTGTCTACCCTATCTATGCCCCTCATAATTTTGTACACATCAAACATGTCCCCCCTCAATCTCCTCTGCTCCAGGGAAAATAACCCCAGTCTATCCGATCTCTCCTCATAACTAAAACTCTCCAGCCCAGGCAACATCCTGGTAAATCTCCTCTGCACTCTCTCTAGTGCAATCACATCCTTCCTATAATGCGGATTCCAGAACTGCACGCAATACTCTAGCTGTGGCCTAACCAGCGTTTTATACAGTTCCAGCATAACCTCCCTGCTCTTATATTCTATGCCTCGGCTAATAAAGGCAAGTATCCCATATGCCTTCTTATCCACGTTATCTACCAGTCCCGCTACCTTAAGGGACCAGTGGACACGCACACCAAGGTCCATCTGATCCTCGGTACTTCCCAGAGTCTTTCCATTCATCGTGTATTCCCGTGCTTTGTTTGTCCTGCCCAAGTGCATCACCTCACACTTATCCGGATTAAATTCCATTTGCCACTGATCAGCCAATCTGACCAGCCCGTCTATATCCTCCTGTAATCTAAGGCTATCCTCCTCACTCTTTACCACCCCACCAATTTTCGTGACATCGGCGAACTTACTGATCAACCCTCCTACATTCAAGTCTAAATCGTTTATATATACCACAAACAGCAAGGGACCCAACACCGATCCCTGTGGAACCCCACTGGACACAGACATCCAGTCAGAAAAACACCCCTCGGCCATCACCCTCTGCTTCCTGCCACTCAGCCAATTCTGGATCCAATTTGCCAAATTGCCTTGGATCCCATGGCTCTTACCTTCGTTATCAATCTCCCATGTCTCCTTATCAAAAGCCTTGCTGCAGTCCAAGTAGACTACGTCAAATGCATTGCCCTCATCTACACACCTGGTCACCTCTTTGAAAAATTCAATCAAATTGGTCAGACATGACCTCCCCTTAACAAAACCATGCTGACTGTGTATATGCACCACAATCTCCATCTGTTTGCCCTCCCCCTTTAGAATGCCCTGCAGCCGTTCATTGATATCCTTGACCCTGGCACCAGGGAGGCAATATACCATCCTGGAGTCTAGGCTGCAGAAACGCATGTCTGTTCCCCTTACTATTGAGTCTCCTACCACTATTGCTCTTCCCCTCTTTTTCCTAACCCCCTGTGCAGCTGAGCCACTCACAGTGCCATGAGCGTGGTTGCACTCCCCAGAGGAACCGTCACTCTCACTGCTTTCCAACACAGAATAAAGATTCTCGAGCGAGATGCACCCTGGGGATTTCCTGACTATCTGCCTGACACCGTTCTTCTGACTGATGGTCACCCGTTCCCTCTCTGTCTGCACTTCCGTAAGCTGTGGGGTGACCATGTCTAAAAACGTGCTATCCACGAAACTGTGCCCCCAGCTGCCGCTCAAGCTCCGAAACCCGGAGCTCAAGTAGCTGCAGCTGGTGACACTTCCTGCACACGTGGTCAGTCAGAGCGCAAGGAGCATCTAGGACTTCCCACATGTTGCAGGCGGTACATAACACGGGACTGAGCTGTCCTGCCATGCCTCTAGCTGAAAAAAAACTCCTTACTTTAAGTTAAATACAGTAAAAAAAAAAGTTAAATTATTTATGTACTTTAAATAAAAACTAAAACCTTTACCTTTCCTTAGCTTTATCTATTTTAAACTGGAGAAAAAAACTGGTGAATACTTATTTTTCAGACTAGAGGGAAGTACACAGCTGAGTTCCCCAGGGTTTGATATTGGGACCAGTGCTTCTTTTGATATAAATTATTGATGTGGACTTCAGTATACAGGGCATAATTTCAAAGTTTGCAAATGACACAAAACTTGGAATTGTAATAAGCAATGATAGTAACAGACTTCAGGAAGACATAGGCAAGCTGGTGAAATGGGAAGATACACAGCAGTTGAAATATAATGTGGAAAAGTGTGAAGAGATGCAGTTTTGGTAGGAAAATGAGGACGGGTAATAGAAACTAAATCGTACAATTTTAAAGCAGGTGCAGGAAAAAAGACACCTGGGGGTGTATGTACACAAATCTTTGAAGGTGACAGCTGAGAAGACTGTTAAAAAAGCAGATGATCCTTGGCTCTTCATAAAAAAAGGAATAGTGTATGAAAGCAAGGAAGTACACTAAACCATAAACCGTTAGAAACCTTTATAAACTGTTATAAACCTTTATAAACCATTATAAACCTTTATAAACTGTTATAAACCTTTATAACCCATTATAAACCTTTATAAACTGTTATAAGCCATTATAAACCTTTATAAACTGTTATAAACCTTTATAAGCCATTATAAACCTTTATAAACTGTTATAAACCATAATAAACCTTTATAAACTATTATAACCATTTATAACCCTTTATAAACCATTATAAACCATTATAAACTGTTCTAAACTTTTATAAACTGCTACAAACTGTTATAAACCTTTATAAATTATTATAAACCACTATAAACTGTTATAAATCTTTATAAACTATTATAAACTGTTATAAACCTTCATAAACAATTATAAACCGTTATAAACCTCTATAAACTGATATAAAGCATTATAAACCTTTATAAACTATGATAACCCTTTATAAACTGTCATAACCCTTTATAAACCTTCATAAACTGTTATAAATGGTTATAAACTGTTATAACCCTTTACAAAACTTTACAAAGCACTAGTTAAGCCCCCAGTTGGAGTAATGTGTTCATTGTGAGCACCACACTTTAGAAGATGTCAGGGGCTTGAAGAGGCTGCTGAGGAGATTTACCAGAACAGTACCAGGGATGAGGGACTTCAGTTACTTGGAGAGTTTGGAGAAGCTAGGGTTGTTTTCCTTAGAGGAGAGAAGGTTAAGAGGTGATTTGATAGAGATGCTCAAGGTCATGATGAAGTTTGATAGAGTAAATAAGGAGAAATTCCTTCCTGTGGAGGAAGTTATGGTAATGAGAAGACACAAATGTAAGGTAACAGGGGGAATATGAGGAAACAAAATACATAGAAACCTGTTGTAATCTGGAATGTGCTGCCTCAAAGGACAGTGGAAACAGATTAATAGTAACTTTCAAAGGAGAATTTGGAGAAATTTACAGAACTATGGGAAAGAGCTGGGGAGCAGGGCTAATTGAATAGTTCTTTCAAAAAAACAGTGCATGGGCAAATGTCTTCCTTCTGTGCTGTATCGTTCTATCATTCTGTAACACTATTACTTGCCATTTACAAACCCACATTGACTCCTTATATTCAGTCCAAATTTGTCTAAGTGCTCAGTCACCTTGTCCCTAGTGACAGATTCGAGTAATTTCTCCATGACTGACTGACAGGTTTGTAGCTTGCTGATTTTTTCCCTTCTTCCCGTCTTAAATAATGGAATGACATTGACAGTTTTCCAATCCAACAGCACAATTTCCAAATCGGGGAAGTTTTGGAAGATTATGGTTAAAGCAAATGCAATTTCCTCACCTGCTTCTTTTAACTGAGAGTTAATGTTTCACATTGATGATCTTTCAAAGGTTGCAAACACGAGATGTTAACTCTGTTTCTCCCTCCATAGACGTTGCCAGACCTGCGGGGCTGTTTCCCATGGCCGGGGAATCCAGAACAGACACAGCCTCAGCACAAGGGGCCGATCACTTAGGACTGAGGTGAGGAGAAATTTCTTCACGCAAAGGGTTGTGAATCTTTGGAATTCTCTACCCCAGAGGGTTGTGGATGCTCCATCGTTGAATACATTTAAGGCTGGGATAGACATATTTTTGATTTCTCAGAGAATTAAGGGAATTTGGAGTTGAAGCTCAAGATCAGCAGCGATCGTATTGAATGGCAGAGCAGGCTCGATGGGCCGAGTGGTCTGATGTTCTTAATGCTTTGTGGTGGATGTGCTCAGGTCCTGGAGATTTGTCTATCTTAAGTCTCATTATTTTCACCCTAACCATTTTAAAACTTATATTAAATCCAAAAAGTTCCTCCCCTTGATTTATTTTGAATTTTCCCAATGAGAGAACAGGCTTGAACTCTGAAGCCTGGCTGATTTTCCCCTCCCTCACTTAGGCGCACTGAGACCAACCAATCTGATCTGCAGTCTGGCATATACTAGCCTGAAACATCTAACATTAACCATCAAATTACGTTGCCACTTGGACATGAGGTTCCTTGATACAAACACAGAGGTAACCAGCATCCATCTACCAGATTTTATTTCAGATCAGATTGTTAGAACAGTAAGGAGCCAATGAGATTTTTGCAGCCTCAGCACCACGGTTATAGCGACTTCAGATCATCACTTGCAATGTTATTTTATTGAAAGCTGCATAGGATCTCAAAAAACCCAGGAACAAATCACAATCCTGATATATATAGAAATGCTTAGGGGTCACAGTGATGTGGATAAGATGCTTTTAGAAGTTATCTTTAAATGTTTTATAAACACCTAAAAAAAATTGTTTGTTAGAAGCAGATGTTATGGAATGCCAGTTACAAATCTGCAACCTCCCTGCATTGCCCCCGGCACACATTTGGCACAGAAGTGTTGTGTGGTATTAATGTCCTCTGTGTCCAGCCTTTAATTGTAGTGGATGAAGCCAGGAAGCTGGCCGGGGAGTATAGCCTCTGCCAATTCTCGATTGACTAGTTACTGTAGCATCCAAATTATCTTTGTATGTGGCAACATGATTTATTTTTGTGTGTGGATGTGATTTCAGTGAGAGCGAATCCTGCTGCACTGAACATCAAAACTCTGATTCACTTTATAACTGATGATGTATCATTGAATATTAAGTGGCTATTGGATGCTGGGAGACTGGTTCTAACTGTGAAGTAGAGGGCACCGTAAGTTGGTCAGTACAGCAAAGTGCATGATTTAGGAAGTGACCCTGCTAAATAATTTACAACAATTCCACTTGCTGTGTGGATCTGCGGATACTTAATTTACCCTGTAAAAGATACAGACCCATGTCTGTTGGTCTCAGTATTTCAAAGATAAGGGCATCACAGTCAGGCCATTTATCCCATCAAGCCCAAATTACCCCTTCTCTTCTTCTCGCTATAAACCCTAACAAATTGCACCTTGAACCCATTTATAGTGCTGGTTTCGATACACGTGGCAATTTCTCCCACAAGTTTATTTCAAAGCAAATCTGTGAGGGGAAGCAATAACTGAGAATAAAACCCCGAGTTAAACGAAGCCAGTGTTCCTGGTAGAAAAAAGATTGACAACCTTCCATTGAACAAAGTGAGGGCTGAACTTGGGATCTGCACTGGTTCTTGTGACTCGACCTTGTAGATCAGGTTAAACCAGGAGAGGATTCAGCTGGCGATGGGTTTGGGCTATTTGACCTGCTGGAACCTCCGCTTCCTTCCCCGATAGTGAGCAGCCTGTGACAGGTGGGATAAGGTGGGTGAACTGAACTGGGTCAGTCGCGGTTCGAAGGACAAATCACCTCCGAAAACTGGACCTGAGAATAATATCGTTGCAGGGCACAGAGTAAATGCACTGTAACTTGGGGTAAACCTAGTTACTGCGAGAAATACAATCACGCCTGCCCTGTCTGCAATGGGAATAGTGCGGCTTTATTTGCTTTGGAAAAAGGAATGAAAGACACTGGTGAGAAGGGGTAAAATGGTAAAGTTGCGAACAATCCCGCGGCTGCTGAAGAGCGTTAACCAAAGTCCACCAGACAGGACCGACATAGCCACCAGAGCCTTTTTACAGGGGGAGCCACTAGTGATTTGAATTCTAAAACCGCTTCACCCAGGTGCACAAGTTGATTTCTGGTTGTTATCCTTTTGCTGAATTGATTTAGCAGAAATGATCCAAAGCAGCTTGTTTTCCGACTGCACATCATGGGGACCTGTTATCAGTCTCCCCCACTTTCTGTCGCTCTCTCGCCCTCAATCACTCTCTGTCTGTCTCTGTCACTTTATGTCTCCCTCTCTCCTTTTCGCTCTCACTCTTCCACTTTCTGCCCCCGTCTCAGTCGCGGTCTCGTTTTCTCTGCTGTCTCATGCGCACTCTCTCTCTCTCTCTCTCTCCTTTCTCTGGCTCCCTCATATTTATTGTGCTATTTTCTGCTCCTCTTTCTGCCCGAAGAATGTAAGTAGATGAACACACTGACCCTTCACTCCATTGTTTACTCGGTGCTGGAAGTCTGTGTTGGCCAGACCCACAGCGGATTGTCAAAGTCATCCATCACATATCGAGCTCCAAGTTGGATTGTAGCCGAGGAGGAAGTGACAGCGGTTGGTCACCTTTCACAGAACACCTGCTAAAGGACAATCCGACCTTCACTGCAATCGCGGGTGACTGAAACGTCACTTGATGGAGCAAACACTGTATGTCACACAATCTGCATTAAAACACACTGAAATAGCCGGCCCTGCATTGGGAAATCAACAGCGACATTTCACTCAACCCATGCAGAATAGTCTACCCAGGGGAAACCATTTAAACATGAAATCTATTCCATGTCGCAGGTCACTGCTGGCTGTGGGTTCTAGAAGTGACTACAAATACGGGTGCGGTTTGGATGATGGGACGGTAACGCTCCTCGCCCTTTCTGGACTGATGGTCAGAGTGGCCGCATTGTGTGACCTTAGCGATCGCTGATAGAGTGGGATAGATAAATGTGTGTGTGTGAGAGAGAGAGAGACAGAGGGGGAGAGAGAAAGTAAGGCAGAGAGAACGAGAGACGGACATAGTGACAGAAAAAAACACAAATTGAGTTGGAGATAAGTGGAGTTAGAGGATAAAGGGTAAGAGATAGATAACTTTAGGAGGGAGAGGGATTCAGAAGGAAGCGAATTCTGGTCAGCGTCAGCCTAAAATATTGAAGAAAATAAAGAACTTCACAGTTTTCAAAATTGAAAATTAAATGAAATGTTAGTTAAACTTATCTTTTGCTATCAGAATTCTGCTGTCATTTCTCGGACCTGCAACCAGCATCAGTTGAGATTTATTTCCTTCCTCTTCTCGAATTCAACACAAGGAACGTTTGTGAAATTGCAGATTTGAAAACGTGACAATTAAACATTCACCTCCCTTCCACCTTTTTAACTGTCATTTTATGACAAGACTCGATTGAGAATGGGGTGTAGGGAAAGCGCTGAGCGCCCACAGTCGCCCCTCAGCCCTGGATGTAACTGTGTAGGAAGCTTTTCATTAGATACCCAACATAAAAACGGTCAGAAACGGATACAAATAGAGGGGCCGCTTGCATGTAAAAAGTTCAGCTTAAAGGTTTCATGGCGATGGGGCTGGTGGCAAAGATCAGGAAGATTGACCGAAACCCTCGTACAAGAGAAAAGTTTGAGAAGTTTTTAAACGATCCGAAAGGGCTGGGAGGGTTAGGGCGGGGATCCTAGGGGCAGCTTTCTCCTGAGGGTGGGGGCGGAGGGGTAGGGGGCGTTAGTAAATCGGGGGGAGGAGGTGTTCGGGGAGGGCCTGAAGGGCTAGAGGAGATAAGATTGCAATGCCATGCAATCCTCTGACCACCAAAGGACTATTTGAAGATAGAAAGATAAAACTTGATACATCCGGAACTGTGGGAAGAGTTGAGCTCAGAACAAGTCAGTGAACAGTCAGCACAGGGTATGGATTATAACGGGCGAAGACGGCAAGGGAAGCGTTGTTGGAGGCGGCAAAGGCGTGGACGATGGCCTCAGAGGCGGAGGACGGGGGAAGCCAGCGATAGGCCAGTGTTGTGCAGGCTGTGGGGCTGAAGATCATCCTGAGGTCAAATAACATCCTGTAAATGAGCGGGTACATTTGAGCTGAAAATGGTGCCCGGAGCTGAGATTGGGGTTTGGAGTCGAAGTTTGTGCCGAGTGCTGGCGGCTTTCCTGACGCTAACACTGGGCTAGAGGAATGTGCGACGCCGCGGAGACTGGACACGCAGTTTGACTCTACAAAGAGTCGAGAGATGTGGTGGGAAGGTAGAGCTGGGGTCATCAATGAACATTTCAAAGCTCAGTCAGCCCTGAAGGATGTCAATGCGAATGTAAATGAGGAATAAAAGGTGCCAATGTTAGAGTTTCGGGCATTTTGGAAGTGATTGGATAGAACAGGGAAACAATACCGATATGCAGCCCACTGATACACTGATCAGTGTTATATCACACACATATCGATACTGCATCAATACAGATCAGTGTTATATCACACACATATCGATACTGCATTAATACATATCAGTGTTATATCACGCACATATCGATACTGCATCAATAAAGATCCGTGTTATATCACACACATATCGATACTGTATCAATAAAGATCCGTGTTATATCACACACATATCGATACTGCATCAATACGGATCAGTGTTATATATCACACACATATCGATACTGCATCAATAAAGATCCGTGTTATATCACACACATATCGATACTGCATCAATACGGATCAGTGTTATATATCACACACATATCGATACTGCATCAATACAGATCAGTGTTATATCACACACATATCGATACTGTATCAATAAAGATCCGTGTTATATCACACACATATCGATACTGCATCAATACGGATCAGTGTTATATATCACACACATATCGATACTGCATCAATAAAGATCCGTGTTATATCACACACATATCGATACTGCATCAATACAGATCAGTGTTATGTCACGCACATATCGATACTGTATCAATACAGATCAGTGTTATATATCACACACATATGGATACTGCATCAATACAGATCCGTGTTATATCCACACACATATCGATACTGCATCAATACAGATCAGTGTTATATATCACACACATACCGATACTGTATCAATACAGATCGATATTACATCCACATACAGGTTGAAATTACACCTGCATACATATTGATATTATATGGATAATATATCGATTAAGTCGATGTTATGTAGATATATAGGTCAGTATTACATTAACCGGTGATTCGGTATCATTCCCACACACGTTCTGGGCCTGAATTGTTACACAGACCGTGTTAACACCAAATGAAAATTGAGCAATTTGTAGACAGCATTTTAAACATCGGTTGTGTTCCCATTTAGGTAAATTATTTTAATAAATGTAGCCCTGCTATTTAAATAACAAATAAAAAGAAACAAAAACGGTTTGTTAATATTCCAGAAATTCCTGACAAACACGGATACAGGAAACGAAATATGGAGTTGAGAATTCGATTCCGCTGCCGGGTTCCCAGGACAGATCCGGAACTCAATCAATCCTGAGCTGCAGCAAACTCTTCGCTTCATTCAGATGTTTAATTGTAATAATGTTCGCGCATTTGGGCTATAATCAGGGCATTAAAGAATTGTTCAGTAATTTACTGGCAGGCGGCTGCTACCGTCCGCGTCGCAACACAGCGAGTCCCCATGTTCCAGTCACTTTACTAAAACCGTTCCAATTCTCCGGCTGAATTTTAAGAAATCCGAGGTTTAGTTCCGGGAAATCCCACTGGAGAATTGGCCTTTCCCCTTGGGACGGGGCTCAGGGTCGGACCGCAATCTGGCGCTTCGCTGTTTTACGCCGACCAATAACTCCGCCGTTTAAGTGTGAAAAAGAAACGCAAGATATCTGAGGAGAAATGGCAAAAAAAAAAATGTGGGAATGTCGGGAAAATGAAATAAGAGCAAAAAGCAGGTCAAAGACTTCACTTCAGATTTTATTCATTTGAAGGAAGCACAGTGATAAGATTCCGATCTGAAAAATTGTCAGAATTCATTGCAAGAAAATTCAAAGTCAGGAAAATGGCAAAACACCAATCACACGAAGCACATAATCCTCGAACTTCACATCTTTCTAATTAAGGCAAGGAAGCAGAGCGTATATTATTAATACCGGGTTATTAACGAACCTTTTACCCAAAAAAAAATTGAAAATGGGTGTTAAAGTGAGAGGTTTCTTCACAGAAATCAAACTCAAAAAATTATCTTAAGGAGTAATGATACAGAATGTAACCTCTCCGTTTTGAATTAAATTAAAAGTGATTCCTAGTTGGAAAGGTCCGCTCGGTTTAATGCGCTGATCTAACTGGACTGAGCCTGGATTACGACACCGCTCTCTGGACTGCGGGGAAGGATCTCTCCGCTCACCCCGTGCAAGTGACATACGAAGTACCTTCAGGGAAAAGGGAAAAACAATCTCTCTCGTCCCTGTTTCTAGCAGAATTCGGTTTGGGAAAGAGCGCACGGAGGAAATTTCCATCAAACATTCCGCATCTCGCTGCTTTAAGAGTTGCGTCCCAGAGCTCAGGTTGTACCTGGTTTAAAGGTTCCCCCTCCCCTCCCCTGGTAAATCATACTGATTCTGCAGAAACTCATGGGTACTCACAGCAGCCAGATTTTAATCAGCAAACGACAACTGCTCTCATTTTAAATTGAGAATCAGTAAAACAGCCATGCAAAACACAAAAACACAATTCCACTAAACATAGTCTGTGCAAAATTTAGCTGTAAACATATTTAAGTGCATAATCCTGTAATATTTATACACATTAAATAATATATACAGTTAAAATATAAACCTGCCTCGATGCGATAGCCATTTACATTGTACTTTTTACATTGATTGGGATGACACGCAGCATCAGTCATTGAACATCTATCTCACTGGCCCGGAGAGTGTAGTCGGAGACACCGCCCTACTGGCTCCAACAGGCGGGTGGGTAGTGCGGACTCAGCCCGTGCTTAAACCCGGACTGTCCAGTCTGCACAGACTCGAATCTCTCTCAGGCCAGTTTCCATTCCCTTGGCCCTTTTCCTTGTCTCTGCTACCCCCTGATCTGGGAATAACCTCCCCCCATCTCACTCCAGCCTCTCTCTCCACAGAGGGACTTCGCCTCTAACTTGTTGCCGCTCAGTTTAGCCCCTTTACTCTGTCGCCCGCCTTTAACTGAAGGTGGAAATTGGACAGTCATTTCAACATTTTATTATTTCGAACATCACCTTGTCTGCATTTTCATTTACTTTAACATAGAAAACCCCCTGAATTTCAAACACTCTGGATTGTTGGCACAAAAAAAATCATCGATTGTCCGGAATCTGTTTCCTTAGGGTATATATGACAGGTTGGAAAATATCTAACAATCTAACCCGACAATTTAATTTAATCGAATATAACAAAACGAATTCCTTACATTTCAGTTTATGAACTGGGATTATAAAAACAGAAAGATCTGAAATGTTAAACAAGGTATTCAGCTCTCTGCGTGTTTAGCCATCTCAAGAGATGTTTTGTTTCAGTTTGAATGCAGCCTGGGTGACCAAGTTAAATGTGAATATTAACACTGCGGTCTCCTGCAGTCCTACCCCGGGCCGACACACTGAACTTTAACTAGCTTTAGCTGAAGGGATACGTCACAAACTCAATTACAAATAACACTGAATAAAAAAGCACATTTTGTAAATGTCAAACAGCAGCACACGGGGATCCGATTGAAAGCAGCGCTCGGATCAGTGTGGATTCGCCTGTTCTGGGGACCCGATCAAGTTCTGTCCCGTTCTGCGTGACTCGGGTGCAACATCGATGAAAATATTAACCGTGCAATAACAAAATATACATTTACTGAGTGGAATAAGCCAGGAGCCGAGAGCTGTCTGTCACTGACCCCTGGTAACATCAGCTGCAACACACGGAGGGTAATAATAATTGTGTAGTGATAACTTTAGAATAATGATCAGCTGCCGCAATTCCCTCTCCCAGGCCCCGCTTGCCTCCCCTCCAATCTCTCCGCCTCTTTCTCCCTCTCTCCTCTCCCTCCCTCTCTCTCTCTCTCTCTCCACCCCCTTCTCCCTATCTCTGTCTTCCTGTCTCTCCTTCTCCATATACATACAGAGAATAGGCATAAAAACCCAAACTGGACAATGATGTTTCCAGTTCGGGATAATCAGCTAATCCCAGAGAAACATCGAACAGAAACATTCTGGAAGTGGGAGTGACGAGCAGCGGGAATTAACTGAAACTGGGAGACAGGGAGACAGGAACATTGATAGATTGACAGATGGAAAGGGAGATAGAGAGGCAGGTAAAGAGGGAGATAGAGGGACAGGTATAGAGGGAGATAGAGGGACAGGTAAAGAAGGAGATAGAGGGACAGGTACAGAGGGAGATAGAGGGACAGGTACAGAGAGAGATAGAGGGACAGGTACAGAGAGAGATAGAGGGACAGGTAAAGAGAGAGATAGAGGGACAGGTAAAGAGGGAGATAGAGGGACAGGTAAAGAGGGAGATAGAGGGACTGGTAAAGAGGGAGATAGAGGGACAGGTAAGGAGGGAGATAGAGGGACAGGTAAAGAGAGAGATAGAGGGACAGGTACAGAGAAAGATAGAGGGACAGGTACAGAGAGAGATAGAGGGACAGGTAAAGAGGGAGATAGCGGGACAGGTACAGAGAG